>NC_091579.1:28176065-28181065 GCF_042767895.1 Penaeus vannamei
CTCCATAGCACAATTCTAAACTTCTGAAGTTCTGGAAGTACATGGATAAGCAAGTGGCAATGATACTTAACAAAAACACTGCCAGCTTGCAAACTATGGTTATCTAAAAGCCAAGGGAATCATCCTAAAAGGGTTCAGCAGTTCTGCATTTCAAAGATTAGGTTTTCAGAAGATAACTGTTGCCTCACCAACACTTTTAAATGTGATATAAACTTTTTTATAAGTTTGTCAATGTCCATACTGTCGACTATGATTTTTTTATATAAAGTTATGTGATGCAAAGAAAAGGTTAAACCTACATGGTATGCTACTTTCTTCAGATGAATTAGAATTCATTAGAGGCTAATCTAGATCAAAATGTTGATAGGATGGTACAAACAAGTTACATTTTCTATGACAGTCTTTTGTGTTTGGAAATCTTTTCTTTAATTTTTTTTCTTTTATTATTTACTTCCAAAGGAATACTTAGTATTTTCAGTATTATATCAAAAGGAAAATAAATGAGAATATTTTTTTTACCTTTGCTTATGTACAATTAGTTTTATAATGGGATGCTTAGTCATGTTATGCAGACTCAATATAGTGGCTTTGATATCCTTTAGAAATTCTTGTTTATATTGTTTTTGCTAAACTAGTAATATTGTTGTAAATTATGTATTTGATTTTAATGACTGAACTTGTTTGTATCATCTTAGTAAAATGCCAGGGAATTCTAATTCATCATGAAGCTTTATCAAGAATATGGAGCATCTGTTCAGGGATGATAGTCCATTCTGTTTAATGAATAATAACAATCTCCTTAGTACCATCCTATAATTGAAGACTTCCCAGATTATGTTCTCCAGAAAGTAAAGCACATGGTATAATGAGTGTGAGGTTAGTCCAACGCTCAGCAAGTTGTCATCGTTGACTAACCCAACTGATAGTCTTGATGTAGATTAAGTACCCTGTTATATCAGAACTGGTGCTTACTATCTGCATCATGTTGGTTATTTTGGGTTAAACTCCCTTCACCAGCTGTCAAGTAAATGTGTTAGTAGTTGGTGATGTTTATGTTATGGCTTGTAATTTTTCAGAAGTTGCAAGTGTTGAATGAGAAACATGTACTTGCTCCTGGTGAAGGGAAATCCAATTTGGTGTTGGATTATTCTTAAGCAATACCCTGTGTAGCTGATAAGCACGACATTGCTTTGTAAGCTGTGAAAAGGTAATAGTGTATAGATGTATAGGCTCAGATTCATTGGTGCAGCCATCTTGTGCTCATTGTTACAATTAAGAGATGAGTAACAGTTGCTTTGCCTTTCTACAATTTCATACAAGGATCCTGCATAAATATACTTATTAATCAGTTGACGGATCCTGGATGAAGGTGTAGCTGTTAAAAGTTACTCAAGAATTTTGTAATAGTGAAAACAGTGTTGTACTAGCAGTGTAACATTTTCCAGCACTTTTTCCTTCCCTTATCCAAGAAATTATAGGTCTGGCAACAAATGGGTGTAGTTATGTCATTCTTTTCTTAAGTATGGGTGTTTTAGCTTTTGACCTTTTTTAAGTAATGAGCATTGCTCAGTGATTTCTTGATCTTGAGGGAAATTGTCATGCATTTAATACTGGGGTATTTTTTGTGTTAATCTTTTGTTTAACCGCGTACATAAGCACACACTGCACTTGCATAGGTGCAGTACATGACACATGCACCATAAACATTTCTAAATATGCAGATTTTTTGAACAGTGAGTTAGTACTATGCCGGCAGCATATAAGCCTATCAAGAAAATATGGAGTGAAGTGTTGGAAGATTACATAGCCTTACATTAAACATCGGTAATACCATCATTACCTGTAATGGTCATTGAGAATCCACGGTGTGGGGTTGCTGCCTATGTTAGCGTTATTAATGTAGTGTTCAGTTTCTTGATTTTCAGTGTTGTGTGAAAGTAGTAGAATCTCAAGATGTTTTAGTGTACCATTTCTGTAAAGTGTAAACCAACCAAACAACAGGGAAGATCTTTTCAGTGTATATAATGCATTTCACAGATAAAAATGACTTCCACTAAGCTTTCATAATACTGGTTCAGGAGCGGATGTTTCAGCGCTTTGTAAATGTAGAAGTTGGAATTTAAAAGTTTCAAATTTGCATGGATCACCTTGGGTTTCATGAACATCAGTGAATTTACAACTATAAGGTTTCTGTTGAAATTTTTATCTTTGTAATGGTTTTTAGAAGCAGGCATTTGAAGAAGAGGCTGGGAGACTACATTAATTAGCAAGGCAAAGGCACTACCAACACAAGATTCTTCAATACTCTTGGAGAAGCTTCAAGCCCAGGGAGGTTTAATCTTTTCCAGTATTGTTGTTAATCTCGATTGTACAGAAGGATTATTTAATGAGAAATATATTTACATTTTCTAGAATATTTCTTTTAACTATCCTAAAGTCTATATTATCTATTGCAAGTATATATATTTTTTTCAAGTATGTGATCGTCAGTGCTGAATCGATTTGTAGAAACTAACTGCAAATGCTGTTTAGGACTATAAATGGTTTAATACTGTCTAATTAAGGAAACATATTCATCGTGATTACTCCAAGTTTTTATGATATTAAACTACATATCTATCCATCCATCCATCCTATCTGTCCATCTATCCATTTACCTACATACAAATGAGGGGTTTAAAAAGAATAGAGAAAAGGGAAATGTAGAATGAAAAGGTTTAGTTATTAATTCTATTTTCAACATATTCTCCATTTATGTAAATACATTATTGCATGTGTTGGTACCACTTTTTCGGCCCTATTTGTTAAAATTGTGCCAGGCCCGACCCAATGAATTTCCGTAAATACAGACGCAGAAATCAAGGTATATCTATCTATATATCTGATCGATATACATTTAACTTCTATTTGCTTGGTTGATATGCATGTCTAGCCTGATAAATATGCATTTATTTCTTTGATTGTGCATGTCAAGTATACGAATATTCTTTGGGTCGAGCCTCGCAGAATTCTAATAAATCGGCAATTTAAGACCATCTGTGTAAAACTGAGGGCCTTGAGAGTTAAACCATGCCAAAGCAGCCTTTTTTCACATCTTCAACTGATAGATGGTGGATACCTTTCAATTTCTCCAGGTTTAGAAACTAAACAAAAAACAAACACAAAAAAATGTCAGACGTGGATAAATCGGGATTGTAAGGTGGATGTTGAAAGATGTCCCACCGAAACAGCTTATGTCTTTTGAGTACCAGGAACGGGCGCATTGTCAAGGCCAGTTTTCTCCAACCGTCTTCATAATATGCATCACTAATTGCTCTCTTATTCTCAAGAAAGTCAATTAGCAGAATCCCCCCCCCATAATCCCTAGTAAATATTCTATGCAGGAAAACTTCTGGGTATTCATCCCATTTGTTCAAAATCTCAGTAGAAAGATCTGCCCTTGTTGGCAGCTGACCTGGGCGCTGCAATTTTGGTACCCATCGAGCAGAAAGCTTGCTCAGCCCCAAGCTTTCCACTAGACTGTATGCGCGGTGTTCAGTGTGTCGGCTCATTTTCAATAAGGTTGCGAATAGCATCGATGTTTTCCACACGAACTGACGTGGATGGCCTGTTACTGCGATGATGATCGTTAACCTCATCTCTGCCATTTCTAAAACGCTGTTGAGTATCTAAGGCCATTGTCCCCATAAACTTGTCCTAAATTGTCAATGATTTGGCTGTTCCACCCTAACTTCACCCTAAAGTTGATGATTGTTCTAGCCTTAATTTTTATGGAATCCATACTACTCGAGTGGGTGCCGACTTTAGACTGACGGCCCGGCGTTGATGTATTCATAAAACGGATCCTGTTCGATCACGTTATGGCACGTTAGTTCCTTAGTTACATATGATTTTTAGCTAAGGACTTTTTCCGTTAACTTTTTAAAGCGCAGATTAACAGCGGGAGTTACTTGTCCCGCCTGTGCCCAGACAGCCGCCAACTCAGGATAAAGTATGTTGGGCAAAGCCCAAAGGAACCCTACAGGCGGACGTTGGGCCACACAGCTTGCCTCCCCCTTCATAAGGGGTAACGTCGGCGGCGTTGGCAGAGGTGGCGTCTACCCAGAGGAACTGCTTCAGGCGGACTATTCGAGTGGGAGCTTGGAACACCATGTCTTTGTGGCAGGATGAGCAATTACTCCTGCTATCAAGGGAACTTCATCGGTTGAGAGTTGAGATGGCTGCCTTCTCGGAGGTGAGGAGACCTCGCAACAGCACAATCAGTATGGTTGGATACACCAACTACTGGTCGAGCCGGGGCAATGGTCACAATATCCAAGGAGACTGAAGCATGCGTTTGGCTTACTTCTGCATGCGCTCCTACCGAGGTTTGTAAACTTGATGACAAAGAGGAGTTCTATGTCAAACTAACCTCTGTGGTAGTCAAGTGCCCCTGGCGAGACGTTCGCATTGTACAAGGCAACTTCAATGCGGTATACGGCTGCGATCGAGCAGGCTGCGAGATGTCTGTCGGTTTTCATGGCTCAGGAGACCTAGCAATCCCATTGAGAATTCCTGGCTCCTGGTATCAGCGCTCCAACTCGCATCGCTGGACTTGGTATAGCGATATGGTGCAGTTCTGGAGGAGGATCCTTCAGAACAGCCTACCAGAGTGCCGAGTTCTATGGTACTGACCATAGATTGGTTGTGGAAACCATTTGGGCCCACTTCAACCCCCCCCCCCCCATGTCTCTCCAGTGATCATTCCAAGGCGTTTCACTTAGAAAGTCCGAGGGAGGTGTGCTTGGAGGTTTGCCGCAGCAATCTCATAGTTCACAATGCTCAAAAACCTGACGAACCCTGTAGCTGTATGGGATTCCTTTAAGCGTGAAATACTCGGTACATGGCAGGAGTCCATTGGCGAATGCCCAAGGACAAGGTAGAATTTCATCCTGCGTGGCTGGACTGAACGGTAATCGGGTTTGCGATGTCCCTTGGTGCGAAGGGCTGGACAACTGCTG
>NC_091579.1:28191065-28196065 GCF_042767895.1 Penaeus vannamei
TATGTTTATTTTTGGGTTTGGAACATGTGAATTCCTGTAGATTTTGCAGAATAGTCGGTTGGATTCCTGTAGAGTTTTCTGAATTTTGGCGCATTGGTTTGTAGAATTTCAAAGATAGCAGGTATGTCTGTAGAGTTTCATTGGCAGATTTTAAGTATTTTTGTGCTGGTTTTACGTTTTTATTTATTATTTATTTATTTTATTTTTTTTTAAATTTTTTTTAATTCTTTGTATTTAAGCCAGTTTTACCCTGTAATTTCCTTATGTATTTCATACCCTCCCATGCTATTGAAATTATCAAATCAAGATCGTTGATGGAAAAATGGTACTCAATCTCCTCAACAATTCATTCGCAGAAGAAACAACCGCAAGAATTGATGAAATCATTAGACTCCCTGCAGAAAAACATAATTTTTTTTCGACTTAGTTGCTGTCAGTAACAATTACCTATGTATTGCCAGTTATTTGTGTCATTTTTCATATTCTCATATTCAGTTTCTGGTAAGACACCCAGCACCACAAGTAACTTTAGGCTGGAATAAGATCCTTCACATAGTAATCTCACTGGTGTCCTCAAAGGCATGACTCGTGGATAACGCTTTCCACCCTCCTTTACCAATGGAAATATTGTAGGACTCCCTTCCTAAAGTACTGCTGAGTCATTCTTCTTCCTCAAGCTTTGTGCACTATATGTTAGGCTTACCACTCGTCAACAATTTCCCACGTGATTTTCCTGTCACCTCCGCCCTCAGCTAGATTTCTCCATGACAGCAAATTCTAAGCTAATTGGCTCAAGGGGTATTCAGCCAGTCTTATTAAACAGTTAAATTTTATAGCACAGATATGATAAAAGATATAGAAAATTTAGTGGATGACAACCAGGGTTATAGTAAAAGAAAAACAATTAATAAAAGAAAATTAATGATTACTTTGACATAAACTGAGACACATTTCATCTATGGAAAAAGATGCACAAATTGAAAATAAAGGAGATACATAACAAAGAAGAGAGATCAGCCCATTTTTTTCTAAGTCCTTCGCCATTTTGACACCGTGAAAGAAAACATTACTCAGACCGCATACTCGTTACTACGATTTGTCAACAAGTTCATGTATTACTATGTGCTTGTAAAAATGATTTTTCTGTATTATTCAACATCTGCTTTACCTAATTCATGTACTTTATGGATTCTTTTATTTTTGTTAAACTTCTTTAACATATTTTGATAGATATTATGCTATTTTGTACAAAGATGTTCTGTGCATGCGCATTTTTGACACCAGGACTTTCAAGTCCTCGTGTTGTATGGAGTGATTGATTCTTTGTTTTACACAAATTTTTTGCAATTTATGTAATTGGTTATTTTTTTTAGTTCTTAAGGAAAGCAGGTATATTGGTCTTATCATAGAAGAGAATATGTATCATGAAATTTCCAGAATAAGTTACACAATAAGAAGTAGTTCTAATAATGTTAATTCTCTGTTATTTTTAGGATGTGGAACATAGCCGAGCCTATATCGACCAACTATATTCTAATGATCCTCAAAAATGCTTCCAAGCAGTTAGGTATGTCTTACATTTTAAATTACTTTTATTCTACATTAATATTATCATTCGTAATTCTAGTTGAAGGTTTTATGAATTTTTCTTAAGAAAATTAGTTTCAGATTTAAGTACTTGGTTCAGATATTCTCAGATGATATATGAAGATATTTTCCAGTAAGATATTCTGTAGCATATTAGGGATTTTTATATATTTTAACGCATATTCAGTTTATTTTTATACTAATGTCATTTTCTCTTTTACAGTGAATTAAAGTTTGCAGTTATTGGTAGTGTAAGGGAAAAGGGTTCTATAATTGAGCAGGGAGTTGTAGTGCGATTACTTCAGATTCTTCGTGCGCAAGAGTTTGATCTAATTCTTAAAACAGAAGTAGCAACTGTACTGAATTCACTTGCAAAAGGTCTACCAGAGCATGCAGCAGCATTAGTGCAAGCAGGACTTCTCCCTGTTTTGTGGGAACGTAAGTGAATTGTTTTGCATGCAGCTTTGTGTGCCTCTTTAGATAGAAGATACCTATTACTGGAATAAGGGACCAATGAATCACTGTGATTCGATTGGTGGAGGATGTTTTATAAATATTTTTCATGATCGATTTTAAAAGATAGTAAGCGTTTATGTTAACTTTATTTATTTTTGTGATAATTAAGAGTTCAGCTTTCCATTTGTCCAAGTGATGGATACAGTAGACTAGTAAGTGTATGTTTATAAGTGTGTAGTCTTTTTTTAAATAAAATAAAATCTGCTTTGATGGTGTTAGTATTTGACCTATAGAATTTCTCTCTTGCTTGTTTTTTTCTAGTGAGTAGATTAATATTATTATTATTATTACGATTTTTGTTATTATTATTATTATTAATTATTATTATGTTGATATTATGTTATTATTATTATTATTATTTTTTTAACAATCTTAAATTTGAAGTGTTTAATTTTTGTTTTCCAAACTGCAGAACTTGAAGCATGTGGCGGAGGAGGGGGGGCCAACGCATATACCTCAATGGTTCTCTGTTGCCTCCGATCAGTCTATCGGCAGGGTTGTGCGCCCCCACCTCCTGCCTGGGACCACAAACTCCTAACGACACTTATACAACATGGCTATCATCCTCCTAGCAACCAGGAATGTGTTGCCAACATCCTTGCTCATGCATGCAAGGTATCCAGGGTTTGTGTGCTCTATTGTTCTTTGTGGTGCATGTGACTGTAGCCTTAATGAGAAAGTTGTGTTTTTTTTTGGACATAACTTTGTGGTAGTTTGTGTTGTGACTAATATTTGCATATAGATCATGTGATGATGATTACCTGTTATAAACTCAGTATAATCATGATATTTTTTAATTGATGATGAGATAAGGTTATATCTTTGAAATATGAGTAGTATTTTTTTAGAAAGATTCTAGAAGAAAAAAATGTTTTTTAAAATAACCTCAACCTTACGGACAGACTTGTGAACAGCAGCAGCAATTAGTAGAAGCAGGAGGAGCAGATCTTGTTGCCTGTATGTTGTGTTCACCTGTGTCCAGAGTTCAGCTTCCTGCTTTACACTGTTTGGCAGCCATGTGTTACAAGTAAGTGAGAAGAGCTGTGCATGGCTTTTTGATGATGAATGTTTGATGAATGAAATGTAGAGTGAAGGAAGTCAAGAGGTCTTTATCATCAGAAATTACATATTTGAATTTTGAATGTCATAGTGTGGATGTTTGGGTATGCTTGCACATACATGTGTGCATTTGTGAATGTAAGGGTGCATACTCTTATGCATGCTTGTCTGTATAATTCTATTTATCACAACTCTTTTTTTTCCTCACATTTCTGAACCATATCTATAGTATAGCTATATACATCTATTTCTTATATATCCATTAGTTTTGATGCTTGGTGGATATTTTGGCCTGAATAACACAAGGATGCTTATATATGGGACTTAACTTTAGTGCTGACTTTGTCAAACACTTATATTTTGCCTCTGTTGCACAATAGCAGTGTTACCAACACTATTTGTCATTTCATACTCTTGATAATTTTGAATAAAGAGTGAACTTTGTAAGACATCATACTTCACTTTTAATTTAATCAGTATCATAGCAGCTGTGTTAGGTTTTAGATATCTGAGTAAATTTCACCATATATGCTTAGGATCAGTAGTAAACAGCTTTGATTAATGTTAAAGAAAAAGCCTTTGTTGAAAGAGGTAGACCAATTTGTACAAATAGATGTAAGCATGGCTAAATTCATGTGTGCCAGTGCATTTCAGGTGTGACTAGAATCCAAAGAAGGCAAAACTGATGATATATTAACATGTTAGTAGTTAGAATTAATATGATTTTATGGTGTGTGGGTTTTGTCAGCTTTCAAAATTTTCATAAATTTTGAAGAATTTTAGTCCACTTGAGCTGGGTGATGTGTAATTACACATCATGGGGAACTGAGCCAATAGCAGTATAACAGGCACCAATACCATGTGCAGTCAAATGAATAGTTGTTTAAATTATATTGTCCTGATTACTGTCTTTGAGGAAATACTCTCACTCAAATTAGGTTTAAAGTCTCCTTTGAGGCTCATTTCCCCCAAAAAATTTCATGTTTGATGCCCTTCCATATATATTGATGGTTTTGTACCTTAAATGTAGTTTTCATGGTGCTGTTTTGAAGAATCGAATGAACCATTGTCAGTCCCAATTAAACTGAAATTCATACTTTAGTTTACCCATCATTTTTTCAGTATACCATTTTTTCACGAAAAGTCAAGAGAGTCTCATTACTGCTTTATTCAAGTTGCTGTATAATTAGGTAATTAGTATGGCTGTCAGTTTCATTTTCCTGTCATTCTCACTATTTCTTTTTTTTTTTCTTTGTAACAGCAATGAGAGAGTTTCGTCTATCATAGCTACTAAGAGTTACGGTGGTAAAGCTGTGCCAGACTTGCTTGTGGGTTTAATGGCAAGAGATCGGCCTTGTGATATGCAGCTTGCTGCAGCTACTGCGCTAACATTCCTGCATCGTGCAGGGGCACTGTCAGCTGATGATCCAAAAGTCATATTTAAGACTTTACAATGCTTGGTCAGTTTCAAGTGTGTGATTTTATTTCCTATAACTAATATAAATTAGATTTGTTATGAATTTTAAAATCTTGCAGATATATAACTAGGACTTATTTAAAAATGCTTTGTTTATTTTTGTTACTGGCACAGGTTCGAATGTGTCGTCGAGATAGGGAAATATGGGAACGTGTTGAAGCAGCTAACACATTAGCTTATCTGACTGAAGTGAGTACAGAACTACAAAGGACAGCAGCCATGACAGACCACTTAATTCATATAATGAATGATTACCTCAAAGACACACCCACTGCTGGAGCTTCAGCACCACAGGGAATTAGTGTTTCTCCAATTGTAAGTTTTTGTATCTGCTTCTGTTGCCTGAGTTTTAAAGCTTAGA
>NC_091579.1:28206065-28208565 GCF_042767895.1 Penaeus vannamei
TAATGGGTTATTTACTAGGTTGTCAGATGTGTATGTTGAGTATCAAGCTAATCAAGGTGGCCATAGATGAAATAAATTATTATATCCTTTATATGTAGATAACTTGATTTATGGTACAGTTGATTAGTTCAACTAAAAGGCTTTATTGTTTGTTTAGATGCTCATGCTTTATGTAAACATGTATATAGTTATTACAGTTAAGAAGAAAAAAGTGATACATATTTAAGAGAAGGGTTTATTACCTTTATTTTTGTGAATATATGTGAGTGTTCATAATGATTTGTAAGCAATATATATATATATTTAATGTAGCTTACTCAAAATTTGATTTGTTGATAATAAGCCTTGCTTGCTTTGTTTATGAAGTGCTCAAAGATAGAGGGGGTGGGGGAAGAGGGAAGCCATCCATGACTGAGCTATAGTTTGACGTCTATCAAGATGGATTTTATTTTGAAGGAATGTTGAAGAATACTGTTATTTGGTATGTTTTTTGTCTGGAAATTAAAGAGTATGTTTCTCACTACTGCATAAGTATTAATATCTGAGGGTATGAAGCAAATTGTTAAAGAATATTATGCTTAACAATATTTACAAATTCAGGTGAAGTAGTGTGGACTTGGCAAAATTACAGTTCTTTTTGTTGTGGAATACACAACATTAATTCTATGGAAAGGTGACTCTGTAAATTAAGATATTTCTTAAGTATGCAGAATAAAAGTACAACATTAAAACACTTTTTAGAATTGGCCTAAGGAAATGAAGTAATTCATACTTTTATTATTTTTAATGGAAGGTGAAGTGAGAAATGAGATGTATTGTAGAGACGACAGTCAAGGAAAGAGGTTTACTTCATTATGATGTTAAGCTTTGATCATTCTTACCTGTTTATTGTTGTTATCATCTTCATCTAATTGATTTCCATTGTTCAGTTTTATCAGTCTACATCAATCACATCATTAATCTTATTTTTAAGAATTATTATTTGATTATATATATATTTTTTTCATTGTTTACATTTTATGCCAGAATTTTCTGTCTGCCTAAGCATGCTATAAAAGTATGAATATGAAGAGCAAATTATTTCTTTTTATTGCTGCCATTTTGAATCTGATGAATGTAACCGACTTGTAGATTTCAGGAAAGGAATTTGATTAATTTCGTACCTAAGATAGTGTAGATTATTACCACAGTGTTTACCAAGGTAGGCGCAAAGTGGAACATAAAAAAAGATATCATGGTAGATGGCATTTAAAGTATCATCACTGTCAATGTGAACCATTTTCTAAGAATGTGAAAAAGAGAATATTCTTCCTTTAGTGAAATTTTTATGTGGAAAGCGGATTAGATTTTGTATTTTCATCCCTTTATTTTTACTCGTCAGTCTTTGGATTTCAAAGGTCTAGGTGTTCAGTGTTAAGCATATTGCAGAGTATATGTGTACTGTCTCTATGTATAAATCCTAATTGTTTGATAGGTGGGTTTATCACATTCATTTTTTTCATTATGAATAACTTCCTTATTTCACTATAATAAGCCTACGATGTATGAAAGATACGATTACTCTCTCTTTATCTTAGTTTGAAGAAACGAATTGCCATGGATGGGTAAAAAGGTATGCTTGGATACATTGGCCGTTCGGTTTCTTAAGATTATTAGAAATACAGGAAAGTTCTTTTGAATTGAAATGTATTTACTATGATCATTCACTTCATTAGACATTTATGTGTTTAACATTAAACGGTATTTTTCATGAACATAATTAGGTCAGACCCTTGTTTTTCACTCAAACAATCTTTAAATGGTTTATAATTACACTTGGCAAAAGATTACAAATTGGTAGCTTCTATGTGTTGACTAGATTAACATACTTTTTTTCTTTAATATCTTCTAAAAAAGGGTTCTTTAACTTTTTGGCATCTATTAAGATTGCATTAGCCTGGAAAGTACAAACTTGTGGAAATATGATTTAATTTTAATTATTAATTGAGTTGTGTTTGACCTAAAGATCAAGAATTGCCAAATTAGATATTGTTAAGATTACACAAGAAATATCATAAAATATTTCATTTTGAAATTCATAATTTACAGAAGTGAGATTTATTAAAATATGTAGGAACTGAGTTGATGAGTATGTTGAGTATTCCTTTATAGTTTGCAGGAAAGCATTATGATTTTTGAAAATGGAAGGTAATTTACAGTATGTTGTGTGTAGTCATGAATTGAAATGTTATGCATTAAAGAATATTTTTTCTGCAGCTAAGTATCATTTTAGTTATTTACAACATTTTCAGATGTGAATAACTTCCTTATGAATTAATAGCTGATATGATTAATACGATGGTAAGCTATCTTATCTTTGATATAATTTTAAAGATAAAGAGGTGCTAAGTTAAACGGAAGGCCAGCCAAACAAGATGATTTTTTAATTGAATGAGCTAGTTAGTAGGAGTTAAAGGATGATGAAAATTAGTTTTTTGGGATTGAAAGAGCAAGTTCACTA
>NC_091579.1:28233565-28236065 GCF_042767895.1 Penaeus vannamei
CTTACGAGTCAAAAAGGGACAGATAGCTCAATCAAATTTAAACAGAGTGAACCGAGAAATACTGTGCACTGCTTGTTGTTAATTATGATTATAACCTAAATTATCAAGCAAATCTCTTTTTCTATTAAGGCTATGTAGTCATCCGTCGGGCATTCTTAGCTGCCAAATCATTCACTGAGCCAACATATGTAATGCATCCTATTTCTGTATTTATGGAAATTTGGCATATTTTTTTTTTTTACCAACATATCAGACTTTATTTAGGCTTTCCTCCAAGGCGTTGCGAATCCACCTTGGCTAAACGTGAGATAATAATAAAAATAATAGTAATGATGATAATGATAATGGTAATGATAGGTATGAAAATAATGATAACGATGACAATTGTAACGTGAGATAATAATAATAATAATAGTAATGATGATAATGATAATGGTAATGATAGGTATGAAAATAATGATAACGATGACAATTGTAATAATGATAATGATAATTTTGATGATAATAAAAACAATACTCATAATAATACTTGTATTAATGATCATGATGATAATGATAATAATGATAACAACAATAATAATAATAATAAAAATGATAGCAGTAGCAATAATGACGATAACAATAATAGTGATAATAATAATGATAATAATGATAATAATAATAGTAATAACGATAATAATTATGATAGCAACAACAATAATAATAGTATCAATAAAAAATAGTAATAATAAGGAAAAAATAGTATTGATAATAATGATAAAACAACAATAACAATAATGATAAAGATGATGCCAAAGACCATGAAATTAATGATAATAATAATGAAGATGATAATGATAATACTACTACTACTGCTAATGATACCAATACTAATACTAAGAACTATTACTATCATCATTATTATATAAATGATAATAATCATAGTAAAGATAGTGGTATTGATAATGATAATGATCATAATGATAATGCTAACAATAATGATAATGACAATGATAATAATTGTTATTACCTCCACCAAGGAAGTATTAATTGGTCAGCTATTTTGTTCGTTGGTTTGTTGGTTAGCAGAATAACTGAAACAGCTTTGAAGACAGTGGTGTGTCTCAGCCTAGGTTAGATGCCATTAGATGGTGGGAGGGAGGAGGTGGGGGAGGGAATAGGGTGTGGGGAGGGGGAGAGGGAGGAGGTGAGGGAGGGAGGGAGGGAATAGGGTGTGGGTGGGGGAGAGGAAGAAGGTGAGGGAGGGAGGGAGGGAGGGAGGGAATAGGGTGTGGGAAAGGGAAGAGGGAGGGAGGGAGGGAGGGGGAAGGGGAGAGGGAGGAGGGGAGGGGTGGGGAGGGATGGATGGAGGGAGGGAGGGAGAGAATAGAGTGGGGGGAGGGAGGGAGAGGGAGGAGGTGAGGGAGGGAGGGAGGGAGGGGGGGAAGGAATAGGGTGTGGGGAAGGGGGAGAGGGAGGAGGTGAGGGAGGGAGGGAGGAGGTGGGGGAGGGAATAGGGTGTGGGGAAGGGGAGAAAGAGGAGGGGAGGGAGGAGGTGAGGGAGGGAGAGAGAGAATAGAGTGGGGGGAAGAAGGGGAGAGGGAGGAGGTGAGGGAGGGAGGGAGGGAATAGGGTGTGGTGAGGGGGAGAGGGAGGAGATGAGGGAGGGAGGGAGGAAGGGAGAATGTGAGGGAGGGAGGGAATAGGGTGTGGGGAGGTGGGAGAGGGAGAAGGTGAGGGAGGGAGGGAGGGAGGGAAGGAATAGGGGTGTGGGGAAGGGAAGAGGGGAGAAGGTGAGGGAGGGAGGGAGGGAATAGGGTGGGGGGAAGGGGAGAGGGAGGGAGGTGAGGGAGGGAGGGAATAGGGGTGGAGGGAAAGGGAGAGGGAGGAGGTGAGGGAGGGGAGAGGGAGAGAGGGAGGGAGGGAGGGAGGGAGGGAGGAGGTGAGGGAGGCAGGGAGGGAATAGGGTGGGGGGAAGGGGAGAGGGAAAAGGTGAGGGAGGTTAGGGAGGGAGGGAAGGAATAATGATGATAATAATACCAGTAGTAACAACAACAACAGGCATAAGAAAAATAATGATAATAATAATATCAGTAATGATAGTAATGATGATTATAATATTGATGATAATAACAACAATAACATCAATATAAATATCAACAACAATAAGAATAACAACTACAATGGATTTGATAAAAACAACTGCAAAGCAATGATGATAACAACAGTAACAATAATTCATCACCATACATGATTATAAAAACATATGATCATTTTTTTCCTATTTGTACCTTTATCATAATGTTTATGACATCATCACTATCATCATACTATCACTATTATCATTATCTTCATCATTCACGTAATCATCCTCACCATCAGTTTTGGTTTTGTCATAATGTTCACCGTTTCTGTTATTATTCATCATTATTAATATCATTCAATCACCATGGGCATTATCAATGTAAGGGAGAGAGAGAGGGGGGAGGGAGGGAGGGAGGAAGGGAGGGAAGGAAGGAAG
>NC_091579.1:28241065-28243565 GCF_042767895.1 Penaeus vannamei
CAACTAATTTTTAAGGTTGACTCTATACCCTCTCCTTTTTCTACCAATTATGAATCAAAAATATTTCTAGTGAACAAAAATAAAAATATACATGAGACAGAATGGAGACCCTCACAACCCAGCCAATCAGTGTTCTTTCCTACTTCAAGGAAAGCCCACGCCCCTCTTAATATTCTACAACAATCTATGGGAGTTCTCCTACTTAGTTTGATATTACACCCATCCCCAACAATGTCATTTTTCCGCAATTGTTGCCAGCAAATGCTCGATCTTTCACCCACCTGTCTTCTAGGAAAGCCCACGCCACTCTGAGCAAACCGACCGCGCTTTAAAAAGAGACAGAGATGGAGATGTCATTCTCGAACCCTATCCCCCTCCATTTACTACAAATATTCCATCCAGCAATCATTGCAAAGACATAATATCAACAACTGATTTACATGTTAAATGTAGTAACATATTAGTGATTTGGCAACATGAATTCATGGTCAACCGAAAATTCGAGATGTACATGAAAAACAATTCAATTTAAATGTCAAATTAAAGATTTCAACATCGGTCCCCCCTTAGGAGAAATAAATATAGTGAAATTAAGTGTTCAATTGATATGTGGTCTGGGGGTATTTACCAAAGAGAACAGGGAACAATTTCAGAGAAGTTTCAACCTGATGTGCAATACTGCACAAAACTAAATCATACAAACCAATTAGGTACTTTAATCTTAGTTACACACATGGTATAAAAGTAAGAACCAAATACATTGTATAAACATATAAACATAATGTGAGATAAGTGCTTCTGTTGTATATTGGTTATCAAAGTATCAAAGGTTATTTAGGATCAGCACTTACCCCATCTAGTTTACACTCCCACCTCGCATTACACGGACATGCCAACTCCAGCAGTTTTCCATTTCCTCCTCCATGGTGATCCTATTCTTCCTTCCTCACCACTATGACTTGTCTCGATGGACATTCGACCATAAGCAACAATCTTGGGACCAAGTTGAGAAAGGTAGCTACCTGGCTTCCCTTCCCAGTTTCCAGATGGCTTCTGCGATATGAAACCTGTGCCACAGAAAGATTTTCAGCCAGCCCAACCATTTCTGGCAGGCCATATCATTACTTTCTGGACGCTGTCCCGGTTCAGGAGATACTTGGTCCCGTTAACTGAACATGTGCTCCGACCACCATTGTTGGTCCCTCCCCAAGAGTGAGCTTCATGTTGTCCCAGTCCTGATCCTGTTCGATACATGTTAACCCTGCATTTCTGCTGTCCTTTTTTCTTCATTCCTCTATCTAGCTTCCTGCCTCTCTTCTGCTATTACTTTGCTCATCTCCCAAGAACCATTTCCTTAATAACCAAAGTGCACTGGTGCTTTTCTATCTCTCTGGGGTCTGTTTCTTTCTCTACAAATATACTTAATCCTCTAGAACTCATGGTGAACAATATTATCATATTACTCAAGTGATGTCTCCTTTGGTTAAGCACCTCTCTATAGTTATACAAACAGCAGGACACTATCTTCAGCTGAACGCTGTTGGTAACTATTTGTTCTACCAATCACTGATCAAGCTGTCTATTTGAATGTCAAAATACGTGCAAATAATTATCATTGTATGACTATATAGGCCTATCATTTTGACCCGATTTCGTACAACTTAACAAATATCTTATTTGTGCAGAGGAGCTCAAAGAAAACTTTGATTTTCCCATTAAATTTATCACTATCAATATTTAGTTTTGTCGACCAACGTAAATTATTTATATCTATACTTCAGAACTCATATAATCTCTTTTAATTTAAGGAAAACTAAGCCAACACCATTGCCAACTATATGTCAGACCCTTCCCTTTAACGAGCACTATCAAATGACGGCTTCAGTCTATACATGTAATAGTTAAAAAAAAAAAAAAAAAAAAAAAAAATCAATTGTAGTTAAATTTGCTATTGACATTTTTTCTATACTATTTCTTTTCAAATCACAAGTTTGCTTTGATAACGTTGCCACCACCGGATCTCAATTTTAAGGGCGTCACGAGAAACCCCACAAGAAATCAATTACATGGTAGATTAGCTTTGCAGTTAAAGCAGGAAGCGGGGTGACTTATGGATATTCTTATTGGCATATTAAACAAAAAATACTGGTCAGCTAAAAAAAAATAATAATAAATAAATAAATAAAAAATAAAATAAAATAAAAAGGAAAAGAAAATCAATAAAAAAATATTATTCTATTAATAAAATGATACATGAAATTATAACAATAAAAATAATATGAATACCAAGAAAATACAACTTAAACTTTCAAAAGATATTCTAATGATTTTACACCTGTTTGTATTTGCCAGAGGGATACGGTATCTCAATTCTTGTGAGACAACTTCCACGGAAAATAAACTACCGAATAATTGTTGGATTAGGGGATATAGCTGTCCGATGCAACACGGCATATGTATATATATATATATATATATATATATATATATATATATATAT
>NC_091579.1:28245671-28258171 GCF_042767895.1 Penaeus vannamei
AATTTACAAATAAAGACCTTGTAAAAATGACCCTCATGCATATCGACACTTATTCCTTATCTCCTAATATCAACTGGCCAAAAAAACTCCCCTACATCTGTGCAAAATGATCACACTAGTTGGAGCTGCCATTCATTTCCTTCGGACCTTCGGACCTCTCGAATCCCCCCGCTTAAAGCATCCTATCTCAGTGCTGTTCTCGGGATCAGCACATTCTGCCGACCCGCATCTGACCTGTTCTTTGAATGGGGAAGCTCGATAGATGGGTCTCTTCCCCACCCCCCTCCCCCCATTCAACCTACACCCGAAAACAGCAGCCTCATGACCCAGAAGGACAGAGCAACTTACCTGTTCGTATTTCTCGAGCTCTTGGTGGTATATCTGTCTGATCTGGGAGAGCTTAGCGCGGTAATCTGAATGCTCGATGGCGTTGTCTCCGGCACCTGCTGCAGCCGAGGCGTTCGCTGCGGCTCCCGCCCCTCCGCCCTTCTCGGGGCCCGCCACTCCCTCGGCGATCAACATGTTGTCCAGGCGCATCAACTGTGGGTCCGGGGGCTCCTCCTCCTGAGTGTTCCGCAGCGACAACACTGAAAAAGGACAAAAAGGGAAATATTATTTTCACGGACCAAACACCTGACGGCCGAGGATGAAAGGCTCGGCGCCACCACCGTTCAGCGGGCTGGGAGCAGACTGAGGGCCCTAAACGCGACCCCAACAGCCGCACAGGTGGTCTCGGGGTGGAGCTCAGACGAAAGGAAAAGATGCCCCTCACGACAGCGGAGGCAGTTGCTTAGAAACAAGCCAGGCCAGGAAGCCATGATCTACAGTCAAGCGCAGGCAAGGTATGGGCGAATGCACGAGGGGGCGAGGGCGAGGGAGGGAGGGGGGAGCAGGGAGAGGAAGGGAGGAGTCTCGTAAGAGCACGGCGGCCGTACATCAGTGTGACAAATGAGACAGGTAATAGCCCCTCTTTAGTTCACTGTTTAATCAGCAAGTCCAGAAGTTGGGTGTACCAGCGATTATTGTGATAATAAATATGAGGCTGCTGTGTAACCTTCCGCAGGTATAACTCACTCCTTCCACACAAATCTGTTCCCCGACACATATTCACACTTATAACTGAATCCAGGAACATATATCTGGTCAACGGGAGGTGGACAGGGAGAGGGGGAGGGAGGGGAAGAGGAGGAAGAGAGAAATATGAATGAGAGGAGGGAGAGGGGGGAGGAAGGGAGGAGGGAAAGGGGGAAGAAGGGAAAGAAAGGGAGAGAAAGGGAGAGAGAGAGAGAGAGAGAGAGAGAGAGAGAGAGAGAGAGAGAGAGAGAGAGAGAGAGAGAGAGAGGAGAGAGAGAGAGAGAGAGAGAGAGAGAGAGAGAGAGAGATAATGAATGAATGAATGTGGAACTTAGAAAAAAAAAATTCTGAGCGACAGAGGGAATCAAGACGACCATCCCCAGCCTGCGACGGGGGGCAGTGAGAATGGACGGCGAGGCAATGCCCGAGGGGGACATGGAGCAACGGCGAGGAGACGAGGGGATGGCGTGAACACTACGATAATTAACCACGTTCTTAATGCGTCCGGCGGGTTAGAGCGAAGCATAGGGGGGGGGGGGGAGAGGGGCGAGCGCGTGCACAACAAACCAACAAGCTTGATGGACAAATGCTAACACTACATTGGCGGCGCAACCTTCGCGAACTTTACGACACAAACGAGAGAAACTTGAGCTCAATTCCGATGACGGGGAAGCGTACATCTTGACCGCGGGGCGTGGGCAGGGTAGCTTATTTATACACCTTATACAACGACCACGCAACCACGACTAGCAACGCCCCGCCGACCGACAAGAACCACCATCATCGGGGAAGGGGACACGGAGCGGGGGTTCGGGGAAGGGGGGGGGGAAGGGGGAAGGGAGGTTACAAGAACTCCTGTGGGTGTCGTACAGTCTCTCTCCCTCCCCCCTCCCCGCTCTCCCCTGCAGAGTTCCCACGACGGCAGCCCCAGACCGTGGACAAGTGAAGAATGACTCCGTGGCACGCTAGCCTTACGCTAACTCGCACACCTGCCACTCCTCCCTCTACACCCGTGCCTCTCCTCTTCACCTATCCCTCTCGCCTCCCCCTCCCTCCCGACGCTCCCAAACGCGTAGCATCCCGCCCTTAAACCACCCTCGGCCTCCCCTTCGCCGTATTCAGAGACCCCCATCAATGCTTTAATCTGACGTGGCCTCCCAGACGTACCCTAGCGCGCCGGCCCCCCTTTCCTTCGACTCCGGGCTGTATGCTAATGATCCCTGCTCTTCCTCGCTGCTTTCGTCCGCTTCCAAGCCGAGTCCTCCCTTTAGACGGTCAACTCGCAGCAAAATACCCGACTGGCGGATGCGGCGACTTTGTTCGAGGTGGAAAATGAGTGTAACGGGTATGCATAATAGCGGCGTCGGAGGGCACTTGGCGGGAGCAGCCTAAGAACAGAGTCGGGAAGGGGGGAGAGGGGGGGGGGGGCGAAGGGGCCGAGAGGTCAGGTGCAAAGCCCGGTCGCTCGTTTGGGGCACATGGAAGATGAGGAGTTTGCAGAATGGGGAGGATGGGAGGAGGAGGAGGAGGTGGTAGTGGAAAAAGAGAAGGAGGAGGAAGAAGAGGGGGGAGTGAGGAAGAAGAGGGGGAGGAGGAAGAGGAGGAGGAGGAGGAAGAAGAGGGGGATGAGAGTAAGGAGGTGGTGCAGAAGACGAAGGTAAAACAGTGAATAAAAGGAGTAATAGTATCAGGAGAATGAGAATTGAATAAGAAGAAGGGGGGAGAAGAAAAGGAGAAGCAGCCGCAAGGGAAAAGGCAGGAGGGCGAGCGCCGTGCAGGCCAGGGAGAGCAATCCAAGGTAAGGGACAAAGCCCGAGGGCGAGGAAGCCTGGCGAAGGGAGCCTCCCCCTCCACGGTTAATAAGTTTAATAAGGCCACAGTGACTGCGGGCGGGTAAATTAAAGGTCCTGGGACGCGCGTTGCAACGTATTGGAGACATGCACACCCTCCCCCTCCCCCCCACCTGGAGGGATCAGGGCAGCACGCACGGGGACTCGGACATTATCTCGCCGCACTGCTGCCGCCATGCATCTGCTTCGCCGCTGCTGCATTCTTGCGCTGTCTGGGCCACTGCCGGGCATTTTTTCCGCTTCTTGCAATGCCTCCGCTGTTGCAAATATCGGGTATCTTGCGCGAGTAAGCTTAATACTTTTCTTTAACTTTCCTGAAGAAGTTTGCTGGATATACTGTCTGCCTGGAGTATGTATATGTTTTTTAGATGTTTTTTTCTGTTTTTGGTCAATGTTTTTTGTATCACTTATTTCTGTTATTATTTTTTTTCTCTCTCTCTGGCACTATTCTGTTCTTCTACGTGTTATTTTTTGTTGTTGTCCCGACTGTGAATTATTCCATAAAGGGATTTCCAGGAGCGTATACATCCTTAATGACTCACGTGTCAGTGACAATTGCCCTGGCCACAAAGCAAAGAAAAAAAAGAAGAGAGGAAGAAAGAAAAAGAGAAAACACACACGCGAAAAAAATGGTGACACGCCACCTATTCCGGCAGGGTTATGTGGCGGTTATGCCCCTCTGGCTCTCCCATTCCCTCACGTGGGCCCATAAATACCATCATCCCTTCATTACCCTGGAGGCGGGTATCGGGGGGAATGAGGCATGACAGATTGATCCCAACAAGTCGTTCCGTCGGCCCCCAAAGGCTCCTCGCACCTTGCAGCCTTTGTCTCCCCGGCAACCGACGTCGGCGAGGGAGTGCCACGGCGTCGGGGCTTCGTTCGCTTCACCCGTCGCCCCCGCTCAGCACCTGCGAAGGCCCGGGGGTTTCATCCGGTCACTTCGATGCATTTCTGACTCCGATGGGACCGCTGGGCTTCAGTCTGGGTAATGAGGAACACGCTGAATTCACTGCTGCCGACACCGACCGCCCTCTTCGATGTCCCTGTCGTCTTCGTGCTGTGACGTCACTCTCTCAATAAATACCAGCTGACATCGGTCTCTTATCGGCAAGAGTCTCTAGCGCCACGTGGGAACGAGTTCGGAGTAACGAACCGAATCGCATTTTTAAAAAAGTCCTCTTCAAGCTGCTCCGCTTTCAATACCTGCAGGGGCGACATCGCACGCCACTTTCTGTAAGGTAAGATCTAGTTTACCGTTAGCGGTGCCGTGCACGAGAGCCTTCGGGCGCATGTGGGTTATCACTCTCTCAGCCCTGCAAGAATGAGAGCGTGGCAGTTTTGACAGGCGGGGTATGATTTCCATCTTTCATATAACCCGGTCACGGAAACTGATGGTTATACCGGGAGTGGCGGCCACAGAGTGTCGGGGGGACCTCGCTATGCCGGCACAGGGCACCAGGCGACCACGAGGGACGCGTGCGGCCAGACCGAACGGGGTATAGATCAAGTGTGATCGCTGAAACCCGGAATGGGAATCGAGGATGACGTCCCGGGACCGGCGGGGCGAGCGCCGCCCGAGAGGCCTGGTCGCCGGCCGCCCGCACTCTGCTGACCACAACTTTCCTGTCATCGCAGAATCCATCACACATGAAGGGCACAACCCATTATACAAAAAACCGGCTAAGAACAATCAGCCACACGCGAGCTTTCATGTCTTCCTCCGGACTGATATTGCAGCTGGCAACAGAGCAGGAGGCCGAGAGAGGGGAAACACGAGGGCGAGTCGGGGGTCAAAGCACCGGGCCGAAGGAAGTGCTCAGAGGGCGAGCGGCCAGCAGCACGTGACCACCCCGACCCACGCCCACCAGCACGCCCTAATGTCTCCACCTGGAGAGGGAGCGCCGGGGGGAGGGGGAGGGGGCGGTGATAGGAGGGCCGAGGTATAACCAACGCGCTCCCTCGCTTTTCGTTATTCACACACTACCCCCAAGATCTCATGCCAATCTTCAATCTATATGAAAACGTGGGTGTAAAAAGTACACAGTTCAAAACTCCACTCCCTCTCCGCGGCGCAAAATGGGAGGTTCTTCGCCACTGCAATAATGGTAGTGACACGTGCATGCAACTTACTCCCCCTCTGTATTACACTGGGATGTGCAACACCAAGCACTGCCTCTTCCCCGTCCTCCCTCACGCTGCAGCTGGTACCCTCAGATTTACAACCACCCTTCCACCCCTTCCACCCCTTCCACACACCCATACCCACTCAGCTTGCCAGGAACAACCACCCCCTCCCACCGCACAAGAGAATAAAAAAACAAAAGACAGAAGCACCCCCCCAAAAAAAAAAGAAAACAGCAACGGGAACAGACGACCGGAGCGCGGCGGAGTGGGACAGCAGCGTGATGGCGCGAGGTTTACAGCCCGGTGTGGATAAATCCCTCATTGTCCAGCTGCGTAAATCACAATAATGTAAGTGGCTTCCCATTACCCTCCGCGGCGGCCCTAACTCACCCCGCCGAACCCGGCCTCATCAACACACAAACAAATACTCCGGCCGCAATCACACGCTCAAAATAAGCTTTTTATGACGGATATACGACGCTGATAATTATTGATACTTCCATCGCCACGTCTGACTGGTCGGGAGGCGGGGGGTGGGGGTGGGGGGGGAGTGGGGGCGTTTTTAATATTCTCTCATGAATTTGTTAGAGCGAGGATTCTGCGGGCTGCTGTGTCTGTCTGTAGGGGAGATTGACAATTTGGTAAAGGGATGTAAAACAAAATGTATAAATATGTATTAGAAAGGGGAGAGGATGAGGACGAGGAGGATGAGGAAGAGAGGAGGAAGAGAGGAGGAAGAATAGGAATAGGAGGAATAGAAGGAGGAGGAGGAGGAATAGGAGGAGGATAAGGAGGAGAAAAAGAGGAAGAAGAAGGAGGAGAAGAAGAAGAAAAGAAGAAGGAGAGCCGACAGACGAAGCAGACGAGCCCTAGCGCGGTCCACAGCGAGCCCGAGCACGCGGCCTACCACCGCTTCCCAGGCACGGGCTACTCCCATCAATGCACGGACTACCACCATCAAGACACGGGTCGCCACCACAAAGACGGTCGTAAAGCCTCGCTACCACAATCAGCGGGCAGTAACCGGCGACTTTACGGTCATCACGCGGCCGCAAGAGAGCATTAGAATCCCGCTTCACCTCCTAGCACATCGCAGGCCGTCTCGAGAGCAACAGGAGACTCGCTCTGCCCTCCGCCTCCTCCTCTTCTCTCCTCGCTTTCCTTGACGACGCCCCCCTTCGGCTCCCTCCGCTTTCCTTCTGGAGTTCTCCCTCCTCTCCTTCTGAAGTTCTCCCTCTTCCCCCTCCGTTCCTTTCCTTCTGAAGTTCTCTCTTCCCTCTTCGTTCCTTTCCTGCTGAAGTCCTTCCTCCTCCCTCTCTCTTCCTTTCCTTCTGGAGTTCTCCCTCCTCCCTTCTCCGTTCCTTCCCTCCCTCCCCATTTCCCTTCCTTCATTTCGCCTTCCTCACTTTTCCATTTTTCTCCCACACTGACCGTCCCGAGTCCTCATGCCTCATGTACCGCGCCGTTCGCCCTCCCTGAGTGCTAATAGAGCGAGGGTCCCGCGGCCCGGCGTCTGAAGAATCGCAAATGCCACTGGGAAAGTACCTCTGCTGCATATAAACCTCCAGCGAGTGACGTCACAGCGCACGGCTGATATTTAGTAATCATGCGACAGGAGGAGGCCACCGTAGACAGCGTGTCGCCTGAGAGTGACGTCAACTCCTGGCAGGTGACAAGGCCGCTGAGGTCATAAAAGTCAAGTAACGCCGCGTCCGCCTATGGTCGGCCCTTTTTCGGTTTACCCGCAATGGTATATACACTTCGGGGTCGGCGAGTTATGGGTCGATATTCAAAGGCCACTTACTCATTCTGTCTACGTCTCTTTCTCTCTGGGCTAAGTCATGCTATGTACACGTTTACACATACACGCACACACACAGGCACATAAATGAATACATACATATACATCTCTATCTATCTATCTATATATATATACAGTATATACATAAATATATACATATCTATCTATATACATACATATACATATATAAATATAAACGCACAAGCACACACACACACACTGAGTGAGTGAGTGAGTGTGTACATAGACAGATAGAGACATGATTACGTACATGCATATCTATACCTTAAGTACATTTTATTGGTAGATTTCACTGTCCCCAAAGAACTGCCTTATTACGAATAGACTCCCCAGCTGACAGTTCCAAGACCAGCCTCCCTCTCTGAGAAACGTACGCCCCTAGGCACCCCCCTTCCCCTCCCCCCTCCCCCCTCCCTGGCCGGACAGAGAGAGAGAGAGAGGATGGACAAGGGGATGCCACTAGGAGGGGGAGGGGGAGAAGGGGGGGTTAAGTGCCATCCCGGTGTCCCTTTCTTGGCACCCCCTCCCCCCCCCCTGCAGAGGAGGCGGCTGGAGCGAGAGAGAGAGTCTGACAGACAGATGCCATTAGCGATACTGATGGCGCTCGAGGCCTTATCTCGCTTTAAAGTGTAATGGCTCGAAAGACTATTAATTTCAGTGTTTTTGTCCATCACATTGTCGACTGCCTTAATTATTGTGCGGGGAACTCGGGGGAGGAATCGCATCTTGGACCACATTAGGAACATCCCATTACCCTTTTTGTTGGGGCCTCAGTAAGGAAGGGAAGTAATGAGAGACGAGAAAAAAAAGCCGAGAAGAGAGAGAGAGAGAGAGAGAGAGAGAGAGAGAGAGAGAGAGAGAGAGAGAGAGAGAGAGAGAGAGAGAGAGAGAGAGAGAGAGAGAGAGAGAGAGAGAGAATGAAAGAGAGGGAAAAAAAATATATATACGTATACAAAAAAGCAAAACGATCGCCCGAGTCCTACTGCCATTGTTTTACGAGCGTACTCCGCCTTCTCTTTCCCGTTCCCCTTCTTCTCCTCCTTCTCCGTCTCCTTTTTCTTCTTCTCCTCCTTCTCCGTCTCCCTTTTCTCCTTCTCTTCCTCCTCCTCCTCCTTCTTCGTCTTCTTCTCCATTCCCTTTCCCTCCCTCTCCCCTCTAACCCCTCTCGTTCAACCGTGACACCGGAAATAAACAGGCTGCACCCAGAGCATTCGGTAAATAAAACACATGACACAAAAAACAAACAAACAGGTAACCCTCGCACCAACCCCCTTCCCCCTCCCTCCCCGTCTCCCCATCTATCCCTCCCCCATACCACCCCTTCCCCCTCCCTCCCTCCCTCCCTCCCCTCCCCTCCCGCAAAGCAAGAATGAACCCACGTACCACGCCACACACGTCTAACCTAATCTCCACCACACACACACATACACATACACACACACACCTCTCGCCCCGCCAAACAAACAAACCCGTCACATACACTCCCATCTAAATAAACCGCCCACCACGGAGACGCCCGGGAAAAAATAACCAATACTAACCCTAAACGAGAGGCAGGCAAGGCAAGACAGACACGCCCGTAGGCCTAGCAGCGGGATATACCGGCGGCCTCGCTAAATACCTTGAGGTCGGCTTCATTCATCATACGTAATGGCTGGTGTCCATCACAACACTTTATGCACGGGCTCGGGTATATACTGGAGGGGGAGGAGGGGGAGAAGGAGGAGGTGGAGGGGGAGGAGAGGGAGGGGGAGGGGAGGGGGACAGGGCCTAAGGGAGTGAGTCAGTCAGTAGGTGAGAGAGGGAGAGAGGAGAGAGGGAGAGAGAGAGGGAGAGGGAGAGGGAGAGGAGAGGAGAGAGGGGAGAGAGAGAGAGGGAGGGAGGGAGAGAAAACTTGATAGAGATAGATAGATGGAGAGAGAGTGTAATATATATATATATATATATATATATATATATATATATATATATATATATATATATATATATATATATACATATATATATGTGTGTGTGTGTGTGTGTGTGTGTGTGTGTGTGTGCGTGTGTGTGTATGTGTGTGTGTGTGTGTGTGTGTGTGTGTGTGTGTGTGTGTGTGTGTGTATGTGTGTGTGTGTGAGAGGGAGAGAGAGAGAGAGAGAGAGAGAGAGAGAGAGAGAGGAGAGAGAGAGAGAGAGAGAGAGAGAGAGAGAGAGAGAGAGAGAGAGAGAGAGAGAGAGAGAGAGAGAGAGAGACGTGCGTGCGTGCGTGTGTGCGTGAGCGCGCGCACGTGCAGATTTGGGATATGAAGATGGCAGTTTCCGCAACGCCAGATTCGGACGCACACAAGACGCAGACACCTCAGATTGTTTACTTCCCTAACCTTCCTTTGACTCTGCCCTTGATTTCTCCAATTCTTCTCCGTTTTCACACAGACCCCTTCTCTGTCTTGCCCTTCTCTTTATAACTACATTTCCCACCTTCCGCCCCCTCCCCTTCCTCCCGGAGTGTCCGAGGAGAGCGCGAGGAGCGGGGACGGGCGGGCGGCCATCCATTACTCGAGCGGAAGCCCCGAGATGGGCGTGAGACTGCCGGCCTTCGCGACCTTCTCAACGCCGCCTCGCCGCCCGTCTCATCGCGCCGGGGCTTGTTTGTCGCCCGCCAATCACCACAGGCTTGCTATAACAACACCCCGCCCACCCTCCCACCCCCGCCCACCACCGAACCGAAGAGTAACAACTACAGCCTCTGGACAGGAGCACGGCGCCCCCAAACCCAGTGCCAATGCCGACAGCCTTGATTGGCGTCCCTTCGATGCCAGAGCAAGTGTTCCAATGGCTGCTGCCCTCGAAGAGCTTGGCCAATCAGTGACGGCTGCCTCGGGCCGAACAGGCAGCCGAATCTGTAAGGGCTTGCCGCTGAAAGCCTCTGCAGCACTTGGGCGCATACGGGTCGGGTCATGGGGAGAGGGGCGGGGCGTGTCCCTGCGTAGGGGAGGGGGGAGGGGGGCACGAAGGAAGATTAATAGTTTCCCAGTCATTTCACTCGTACAGACCGGGAGAGTCGAGAGGTGCCGGGGATCAGTGGAGCAGTCGGACGGGCGCACCACATGCACACATACACCAGTCAAACGCACGCACGGGGCTCCACAGTCAATGAAACCCCCGCGATTTCGCTACTTTTGAAACAAAAGCTATAATCAGCGGATTCATTAGAATGTAAAATTATTCCATACCAGATAATCATAATGGCTGATGAAGGCAGTATAGCGCAGCCCAGCACCTGCGTGAGGGCGCGCTGGTAACACAGAGGCCCGGCGCTGGCACCACTCACACCTCGCGTCAGGAGGGATGCACCGGAGGACCTCGCAGGGGAGAGCAGAGCCATCAGCCGACGACGAGAGTTCCTCCAGGGAGCCAAAACACAACTCCCGTGGCACCATCGGGAGGGACGGGCACGGGAGGACGCGCCGGGCCTCGCCAGAAGTCAGAAATTGAAAATCGAAATAAGTATCGAGGATTGGATGTGGAGGGGGGAGGGGGAGGGGGAGGGGAGCGCGGTCATTATTTAGGGAGAGAAAAAATCGTTATCTTCCCATGTTCCGCGCGAGGGGGATCCGTGCTGGAGAGAAGGGGGCGAGGGAGAAGCCCCACCGCCGCTGCCGGGTTCGAACCGACCTCCCTTTATCCTAAGAAAATCCTCGTTATCATGGCGATGGCGCTGCTCGTCATTACCCCGCGTCTGCTGGCTCCGGCCGCCATCCCTCCCTCGCGTCGCCGCCTCGTGCTGGCGCGGAGGCTGCAGCTCCCGCGCGCTTCTCGTCAGGCACATTTCGGCATAATTCTTCAGGCCCTTCCGAAGCCCTTCCTCGGCCAACGAGCCCCTCCCACCCCCACCCACCTCCTCGCTGCGCCGCCTTCTGGAATCGAGCAAAATGCCCCGATAAACCCGTGAGACAGACAGACAAAGCAGAGCTGGCAGCGAAGGCGAAGGGAGCAAGCGGCGCCCACTCGAATGCTGGAGATGGTGCGAGAAATGAAATGTGAGCGAAGGACCGAGGGGGCAGGGAGAGAGGGGAAGGGGCGGTGGGGAGGGAAGCGGAGGGGCAGAGGGGATAGAGGGGGGAGGGGGAGAAGAGGGAGAAGAGAGGGGAAAGAGGGGATGGGAAGGCGACTGCGCTCCTGAATCTTTAACGCGAAATTTGTATCCGAAATTCATGAGGTGAAATGCGGACGGCTGGAGCGGCGCTGGAGGGGAGCAGCTCGCCCGATGGGACAGAAAACCTAGAGGTAGAGCGGTCGGCGAAGGGAGTCGGGATGGGTCGGGATCAAATAGCTTCGTGCCTTCTCCCGACTTCCTCCAGAGCGGCGAGTAACGCCTGTGCTCGAGAATAATTGCTTGCTTTTAATACAATATAAACCCGGTTTAATACACTCCTCCCTTCATACTGCGCTTCCACCTACGAAGCAGCATCGTATCTCCAGGCGCTAAACCGGCCGTAACACCTCCGTCAGAGCCGACAAACCCCGACAAAAAGGCATTGAAGCATCCTCTCTACGCCGACGGCAGCCTTCGTCCCCGCCGAGTCGGGTCAGAGGTCCTGGAGGGTCGAGCGGCCGTGGGAGGACAGTAGGCCTAAGGTCGTGATGTAGTGGGCTGGCGTATCTGTCCTGCAGGTCACGTGCGGCGCTAAGTAGAGTAGCAACACCTTGGCCAGGCGCTATCACGACCCTCGGCCGGTCACCTTTAGACACGCACACTAACACACACACACACACACACACACACACACACACACACACACACTAACACACACACACACACACACACACACACACACACTAACACACACACACACACACACACACTCCGAATATCACTAACATCCACACACATTCTCTCTGAAATCGCTTTGACGAGGATAAATATGCTGTACTGCTTCGTGCTTTCCTCCTGGCTTCCCCATATTGTATTTTAGTTGACTGTTGCATCGGTTGTACGAGTAGTGTGCTCCTACGAAGGGAGTAGCGTCAAAACACACTCCCTATCTGCACCACTTCGCAAGGTACGTAACTCTTGCGCCGTAACTTTCACCTTTGTCCGTCCAAGTTACAAGTTCCGCCCTTAAAACGATTTTTGTTCGCGATCCTTTCCATACACTAAATTTCTCCTCCTTTTTTCCCTCTAGCCAAACATCCTTCCTTCCTCCCGAGACCCTAAGCCGTCCTTATTTCCCGAGCCTAACGCCTAAGTCTCTCCTTTCCCTCTCCTTTCTTCCTCCGAGCAAACAATGCACAAGCTCCTCCCTCCCAGCTCGCCCGGAAAACGTTTGGAAACGTTTTTTTTTTAATTCAGCGGCGGCGGCAGAGACGGATGGCGGGAGAGATTAGCTGTAGGGGCCGCTGTTCATTACCACATTTTTCTCCCGCCGCGAGCTACAGTCGCATCCACTTAAGGGTGAACGTGACTTCCCTTGTCATTTTCTTATACCATCCACTTAAGGAAATCCATTAAATTTTTTCGACTTTTGTAAAAATACGCCTATTTTTCCCTCCATCGGGCGGCGGGCGTGTTAATTCAGAGCGCGGGGACGACGAAGGCAGCGGCGGGGGTCCTTGTATCGGGGTGCGCTGTGGCGGAGTCCCACT
>NC_091579.1:28263171-28280671 GCF_042767895.1 Penaeus vannamei
GCGAAACATGGCGACCCACCCCGTAGACTTCAGGCCGTGAACCTTCAGCCCTCGCATAAAAACCCCTTTATTACTTATCTTCCCGGAGTGCGGCTGGAATGGAAGGTCTTCGGGACAAACCTGGAAAAAAGAAAAGAAATGTTTAGCCATTTTTTAGTAAGTATATAGGCCTACATAATACATATAAATGAACGGGTAATAATGCTAGCTTAAAAATTCTCCGAAAAGTACACACTGATGTTTTTAATAAAGACTACATCACTATATCAGCACACATGCTCCCGTACACACACACACACACACACACACACACACACACACACACACACACACACACACACAAACCGACGTGGGTGGGGGTGGGGTGGGGGAGGGGGGAGGGGGGGGGAGAGAGAGAGACCGAGGGCCCCAGCCACATAAATATCTTGAGCTGACACGGCCGATTACAGGGTCTGCCTGATTTACTCTGCTCGCTATGACCCAGATCCTGCAAAAATCCCACCCACGACCTCGTTACCCACGTGTTATTACGCTACATATATCATCCGGGTTCTCCTTCTTGCGCCCTCCCTATACACCACCTCCGCCGCAAAAATGGGGGGAAAAATAACAAAATGGAAAGAGGGGGAGAGCAAAGGCCAAAGTAAACAAAACCTGCAATAGCGAGTATAAATCTCAGCCCCGCGAGCTTCCACAACCTGCACATCCCCCCCCTCCTCCCTCCCTTCCCCCCAATGTTCATTCTTCTTTTCTCTTCTGTCCTTTTCCTCCCCCCGATTTTTATTCGATTCTCTCGTTTTCTTTTCTTTTCTAAATAATTTCTCTTGTTTTCCAACGTATCGTCGTCGTCCTCTCCCGGTGGATTCGAGTTCGGGGCGCCGGACGTGGACTTCCCCCCCCTCCCGCTCAGCCACTGCCACCCTTCGAGGGCTAATCCGTCCAGCGCTCCTCCGCGACCACTTTCGCCTTCTCTCCTTTCTCTCTCTCTCTCTCTCTTTCTCTCCTTCTCTCTGTTTCTCTCTGTCTCTTTGTCTCTCTCTCTCTCTCTTTCTTTCTCTCTCTCTCTCTCTCTCTCTCTCTCTCTCTCTCTCTCTCTCTCTCTCCTTTTTCTCCTCTCCCTCCCTCTCCCTCTCTCTCTCTCTTTTAGCCTGCTTTCTTTCTCCGCGATTTATTTCTCTATTTTTTTCTCTCTCGTTTCTGTGGCATTTTCTCTTCCAGTCCTTTTGTCACTCTCGCCGATATATTTCCAGTAAATAATCCCTGGAACACAAATACGTCGTGGTTTTCCTCGTCTTGGCCCTGGACCCTTATCTTCTCCTCTTCCTCCGCTTTATCCCTCTTCTTCCCTTCTTCATCTACCTCCCCAAATTCTCCTTCCGTCTTTCCCCTTCTTTTCTTTTCTTCCTCCTTCCTCCTCCCTCCTTCTCTTCTTTCATCCTTCCTTCTCTTCTTCTTCCTCCTTCCCCCTTCACCACCCTCCTTCTCTTCTTCTTCTTCTCCTCCTCCTTCCTCCTTCCTCCTCCTCCTCCTCCTTCTTCCTCGCCGTTATATAAAGACTCCAGCCGCTCTATACCTTCCTCGCTTCACACGTCCAACGGTAATGAAAACAGAGCACGAAATTCCTAGATTCCAGACACAAAATGATTCCCAGATTTGCAATTTGAGGGCGGCCACTTAGGCTCAGCAGGGACAGGGTTGATCCAAATTACAGGCCTGGGAGTCAGGGGGGGGGCGTGTGCCGCAGCGACTTTGCAATTGCAGGATCATTACGGTGTATTAATGGGCGGCCAGCGTGCAATCACGACATGCTCAGGCGGCGGGCACACCATTCTCCCGGCTGCGGACACGCCGACTTAACCTTTAGCTCGGGAAACGGAAAGAAAAAGGCAACTTGAGCCGTAGCAGGGAGGGAGGGGCGGAGGGAGGGAGGGAGGGAGGGTAGTAATATTAAGGCGTGCATTTGTGTGTGGGCGTGTTTATATATACACATTTGTAGTACATGTATATGCACATACATACATAAATACATACACACATACGTATGTATGTGTGTGTGTGTGTGTGTGTGTGTGTGTGTGTGTGTGTGTGTGTGTGTGTGTGTGTGTGTGTGTGTGTGTGTGTATGTGTGTGTGTGTGTGTGTGTGTGTGTGTGTGTGTGTGTTTGCGCGCGTGTGTAAAAAGGCGCCAGTCCATACACACGCTCACGTTTTAAGTACCCGCAACATATTTTGACATGCGGTTCAGTGCCACCTGTGCTGACCTTGAGCAATGTGCCCCCCTGATGCTGACAGAAGGTACGCACCGAGAGGCAACAAGAAGGGTGGGTACACAATAAGAGCAGAGAGGAGTGATGGGTACACACTAACGGCCGGTTTGTTAAAATTGCGCGAGGCCCGACCCAATAAATATTCATAACAAGGACCTGCATTTACACAGGAATATATGCACATCTATCGATCTCAACATGCCTATCCACCTGACAGATAGATAAACGTACATCTGTCAGTTAGATAGATAGATATGCATTTCTTTCTGTGTAGATACATGTCTGTATCTGTGCATATTTACGGAGTCGGGCCTAGCACAACTTTAACAAACCGGCCGTAAGAGCAGAGAGAAAGGATGGGCACACATCAAGAGCAGAGAGGAAACGTGGGCACACATCAAGAGCAGAGAGGAAAGGGTGGGTATATGGGGGTACAATGTACAACCTCGGGGGCAACTGACACGACTCGGACAGGTGCGTGTACTCTCCGGCGTCACCTGTCCTTGCTCGTGGCCGCGGCAGGGTTCGAGTCACGTGGTCGGGCGAGTGATGGAGCGAGCGAGCGCCTCCCACTTCGCCGGCGCCCATTAACTTCGTGTTTATCAAAACTATGAATCAAACTAATTAAATTGTTCTGATCTAAATCATAGCTCGATACGCTCAACTATAAATTTATTACAATACTCTCATTTCCCAACACGGTTTAATTTGATTATACATAAATAATGAATCTAAAAAGGTTTCGCAGTCTGGAAACAGGGACAAATACAAAAAAATACCGTGTAAATATATAATTGTTATGGTCCTTTTTTCGTTATCATCATCATCATTGTAATATTTATCATCATCACTATCGTTATCATCATTATCATTGTTATCATCATCTTTATTGTTATCAATCATTATCATTATTATTATCATCATCATCTTTCTGTTATCATCATAACCATTATTATTTTTATCATCATCTTTACTGTTATCATCATTATCATTATTACCACCATCATCATCATCATTATCTTTGCTTCCCCTCCACCCTGGGACCGATTACGCAAGAGAAGGCTAACCCACCAGGGCAAAGGTCAACCGCCGTAAAGCACACAGGATTCCTGACTGACACGCAGGTCAAGGTGGTCAATACCGCCTCGGGGTCAGACAGCAACAGCACGTGACAGCCCCGCTCCCCACAGTGCATACACAAGCACTCGATAACGTACCCTGGCAGGCGCGGTATACACACGCTTCTCGAGCTAATGGATTCGGCCAGGAAAGACCCCCAGAAAACGACAAGGAAAAAAAAGAAGAAAAAAAAAAAAGAAAAAGACCCCCAGAAAACGACAAGGAAAAAAAAGAAGAAAAAAGAAAGAAAGAAAGAAAAAAAAAAAGAAAATCGAAAAGTTAGACAAAATGGAACAACATTGACTACACGAATTTGGGGAGTGGTTTAAATGGAACAACATTGACCACACGAATTTGGGGAGTGGTTTAAATGGAACAACATTGACTACACGAATTTGGGGAGTGGTTTAAATGGAACAACATTGACTACACGAATTTGGGGAGTGGTTTAAATGGAACAACACTGACTACACGAATTTGGATAGTGGTTTAAATGGAACAACATTGACTACACGAATTTGGGGAGTGGTTTAAATGGAACAACACTGACTACACGAATTTGGGGAGTGGTTTAAATGGAACAACATTGACTACACGAATTTGGGGAGTGGTTTAAATGGAACAACATTGACTACACGAATTTGGGGAGTGGTTTAAATGGAACAACACTGACTACACGAATTTGGGGAGTGGTTTAAATGGAACAACATTGACTACACGAATTTGGGGAGTGGTTTAAAAGGAACAACATTGACTACACGAATTTGGGGAGTGGTTTAAAAGGAACAACACTGACTACACGAAATGGGGGGGGTTTGGCTCCCCCAAGTGGTACACGTACTTAACCCGCATAAGAAAAGGGTTATTCAAAAGTACAGAAATACAAAGGGCGTGCGGAGTCAGGCTGAAATATTACCCCATAAAATATGTGGGAGAGCGCCCCGTACTCACCGCTGGGCTACGGGAGCAATAAGAGGTACTCGGGGAAAGGTAACGGTGGAGGTGCATTTCAGGACAGAGAGGCGCTTCCATAAGACACCGGGGGGGGGAGAAGGACAGAGCCACGGGGGGAGGGGGAGAGAAGGACAGAGACACGGGGGGGAGAAGGACAGAGACACGGGGGGGGGAGGACAGAGACACGGGGGAGAGAGAGAAGGACAGAGACACGGGGGGGAGAGAAGGACAGAGACACGGGGGGGGAGAGAAGGACAGAGACACGGGGGGGGGGGAGGACAGAGACATGGGAGAGAGAGAGAGGACAGAGACATGGGAGAGACAGAGAAGGACAGAGACACGGGGGAGAGAGAGAAGGACAGAGACATGGAGGGAGAGAGAGAAGGACAGAGACATGGGGGATAGAAGTACAGTACAGAGACCGAGGACATACGGACGCCAGGGAAAAATCACCCTGGGTCAACGAGGACGAGAGAGGGAGCGCGCGCGCAGAGAGCCGCAAGCCGAAACGCCGGGCTGGAGGAGGCGCCGGCGACGGGGAGAAAGCTCGAGCTCAAGGCACGGCGCAGCAGAGCGGGCAGTGAGCGTGGCAACCACTGCACTGCAACAACGCCACCGCCGTCGCCGCTCGTGACTAATGTCGGCGGCACATGCAATCACACAATGAGCTTGTCAATCAGGCAGCGTCAAATGTGCGCCATTAAGGGTCGGTTTACGTGACAGTTGCGTATAAAGCTCACCTCAACCGACGAATTTTACCACTTGCATGTTCCCGATGAGAACCAACACCGTCATCATGAAGGATTTTATTTTGGGAACAAGACCCTCGCCTGCTTCCTCCTTTGATGTGGAGAGAAGCGTGCGTGCGCGGTCTTCGGCCGGGAAGGCTCACTACATGCGTCCTGGCGCCCGCTCCCTCCCCTTCCTTCCGTCTTCCCTTCCCTCCTTGGGAAGGAAGGGAGAGGAGAGGGAGCGAGAGGGAGGGAGGGAGTGAGGGAGGGAGAGAGGGAGTGAGGGAGGGAGAGAGGGAGGGAGAGAGGGAGAGAGGGAGGGAGAGAGGGAGTGAGGGAGGGAGAGAGGGAGGGAGAGAGGGAGAGAGTGAGGGAGAGAGAGAGTGAGTGAGGGAGAGAGAGAGTGAGTGAGGGAGGGAGAGAGTGAGAGAGAGAGAGAGTGAGAGAGTGAGGGAGAGAGAGAGTGAGAGAGTGAGGGAGAGAGAGAGAGAGAGAGAGAGAGAAAGAGAGAGAGAAAGGAGAGAGAGAGGGAGAGAGAAGGAGAGAGAGAGGGGGAGAGAGAGGGAGAGAGTTAGGGGGAGAGAGAGGGAGAGGGAGAGGGAGAGAGAGAGAGAGAGAGAGAGAGAGAGAGAGAGAGAGAGAGAGAGAGAGAGAGAAAGAGGGAGAGAAAGAGGGTGAGGGAGAGAGTGAGGGAGGGAGGGAGGGAGGGAGGGAGGGAGGGAGGGAGGGAGAGAGAGAGAGAGAGAGAGAGAGAGAGAGAGAGAGAGAGAGAGAGAGAGAGAGAGAGAGAGAGAGAGAGAGAGAGAGAGAGAGAGAGAGAGAGAGAGGGTGTTTTATTGTCAGATTTTTCCTTTCATGCATCATAGCTTTTGAGCGCAAGGCATTGCGAGTGACAAAGCAGCCATCTCCGCTCGGCGTGTCATGTTACAAAAGTGACAAAAATCATCCTAAGAAGCGAAAAGAGCAAGTGTTCTTGTTCAGGCTGTGTTCTTGTTCAGGCTATGTTTTTGTTCGGCGCAAACACACTCCCTTCCGGAACCCACATTCTCGCCCACGGGACCCAGCCCGGACATAAAACACCCGAGTTCCCCGATCAACTTCATTCCCTCTTGGCGACCCCCGTGACGGGCGCCTGTCACCAGCTGCTTTACGTACGATAACACGCCAATGCAGTCTGAGAGCGCCGTGCCACAGAAACAATGATATAGCGCGTCACAAAAATTTATGAAACGGCCGTCGAGTGTGATGGAGCGTCTTCGCATAAAGTATAATATAGCATGCCACATAAAGTACGAAAATTGGCGGCTGACGAGACGCTCATTAGCCGAGTAAGGTGTCGGGAATGCACCTCATGCCATCATATCCCACAGATCGCACTCATTACACCCCCCGCCCCCCCCCATCCCCCATTTCGTTTCGCGGGCGCCCGTCTTCACCGCTCTGTCCTCACCCCCCCCCCCCCCATCCCCCATTTCGTTTTGCGTGCGCCCGTTTTCACCGCTCTGTCCTCACCCCCCCCCCCATCCCCCATTTCCCTACTCCCTACTCCCCACCCTGCCTCTGTGGTAACTTCACCCCTTCCCTGCCACGGAGATACTGCCGGCACTGGACGTCTGCACCGTCCGAAAGCCCTTTATCAAAACCTTTAGAACAACAAGCCGAATCCATGTCCAGCCCTCCTTTCATTCCTCTTTAAAAAGCAATAACAAACAAAGAAAACCAAACCCAGAAAACCCAAAAAGCAACCCGCCGCCGCCGCCTTCCCTCCCCGCCCAGTCGCCCCCCGAGCCAGCACCGCCGCCGAAGTCATCAGCATCTTGGCCGTCCCTCGGTATTAAAGTCAGCAGCAGCAGCACCAGCGTCGCCCCCAGCACAGCACCACCGTCCCCGGGTGTGTCAAAACAGCGGTGGTTTACGGCGGTCATTCCCACCCTCGCAATACTGCCGACAAAACCCAATAAAATAGCTATAACGATGCTGGACAATATAATCCCGTGCCCGCGCGCGCTACAACCTAACACTGTGTACAGCCCACACTAAACAACTAACGGCCTCGACCCTACCTACTGCACAACAATTTTGCACGTTTATAAATATGCAATACAACCGGGTTTTTAGGGGGAGAAAGGTTCATCTTTCTTCGCTTTTTAAAATGTGAAAAGTGCATTTAAGAGTAACTCTCGCTCGTCGATTTCCTAAAACGGAAAAACTCGACGCTATTTTCTGTTTTCAATTTTTTTTTTTTAATCTTTTTTTTTGTGTAATGGCACCATGGCAGCGTCCGATTCGGATTAATTTCCCGTCCGAATGACTCTTTTTGGAAAGAAACAAATACGGACAAAATAGGCCAAAACAACTCAAACGCAATAACTAATTAGTAATCTCAATTTCATCAAACGTTTCACAATTAGCACTGCAATTAATACCATGTTTATTATAGCAGTCGATATTAGTAATCAATAAGTATTAATAATAACGACCATCGGAACAACAAATAACAAATGGAAAGCCTTTATCCTGGACACAAAAAGGGAAAACAGAGCCAAGCGACAAACACAACAATGACAATAACTGTAGCACTAACCCCTCCCCCCCCTTAAGAAACATAACAAAAAACAAAACATTCATAAACAAACCGGGAAAAGGGAAAAAAAAGAAAAGAAAAAAAAGAAAAAACGAAAGAAAAAAAAGAAAAATAAAAAAAAAAAAGAAAGAAAAAGAAAAGGAAATAAAAAAGGAAAACAAAGCAAAAAAAAAAAAAAAAAAAAAAAGAAGGAAAGAAAGAAAGAAAGAAAAAAGAAACAGAGCGCTCAATAGAAAAGAATGAAGTGTCAAACAAGAAGCTGCTCAAGTTATTGCGCACGAGCAGGAGACGAATGAGCGGGTGCCAACCTCTCGGGCAACCCCCCCCCCCACCTCCTTACCCTCCCACTATCCTCCCCAACCACCTTCCCCTCCCACTAACCTCCACCCCCCCACCACCATACCCTCCCACTATCCTCTCCAACCTCCCTCCCCTCCCACTACCTCCACCCCCTCCCACTACCTCCCCCCACCCTCCTTTCCCTCCAACTACCTCACCCCCAACCCCCTAACCTCCCTTCCCCTCCCACTAACTACACACCCATTCCCAACCTCACCCCCTATCCCCTATACATCCCTCACCCCTTATACACTTATACAACAATCTACCTACACCCCCCCTTCCTCCCCCGTCCCCCGCTATCCACGCCCCCCCCCCCACCACTCATTCCTCCAACAACACAATATTCACCATAAGCCCAACAACAATAAATAAATAAAATAAATAAAACAATAAATAAATAAAAATAAAAAATACACAGAAAACTAAGAAAAAAAATAAAAACCAAAAACATAAAATAAATAAATAAATAAACAGAAAAAAAAGAAAAAACAAAAACCTAAAAAAAAAATAATTTCACTATTTCCTTTGGATGAGGGAGAAGAGGGGAGCAAAGGGGAAGAAAAGAGGAGGAGGAGGAGGAGAAGGGAACGACGGGGCTGTCCGAGGGAATAGGGGAAACGTGGAAAATGGGGAGGAAAGGTATAAAACAGCAAAGAAGGGAAGAGAGAGGGAGAGAGAGAGAGAGAGAGAGAGAGAGAGAGAGAGAGAGAGAGAGAGAGAGAGAGAGAGAGAGAGAGAGAGAGAGACACGAGAGATAAAAAGGTAAGAGGCAGGGATGCAAAGACCAGCACAAAAGGGGTGAAAATCGAAAAAAAAAAAAAAAAAAAAAAAAAAAAAAAAAAAAAAAAAACGGAAGAAAGGACAAGCAAAAAGAAAAAAAAAAACACGAATCCTTCAGCTGAAAAGAAAAGGATTTAATCACTCTACCACCACCCCCTCCTTCCTCCCTCCCTCCCCCACCACTACTAACCCCCCCCCTCCCCCTCCCCTTCCCCGTGGCACAAACCCTGGGGTAACGAGCTAGGACAGTTCTTGTGGCCCTCTCTTATCCTGCCCCTCCTTTCCTCCCCCCCCCCTCTTCCTCCCATCTCCCATCTTGTGGCTCTCTCTTATCCTGCCCCCTCCCTCTTCCCCCCTCCTCCCATCTCCCATCTTGTGGCTCTCTCTTATCCTGCCCCCTCCCTCTTCCCCCCCTCCCTCCCATCTCCCATCTTGTGGCTCTCTCTTATCCTGCCCCCTCCCTCTCTCCCCCCTCCTCCCACCCATCTCCCATCTTGTGGCTCTCTCTTATCCTGCCCCCTCCCTCACCTTCCTCCCCCCCTCCCTCCCTCCCTCCCCCTCCCCTAGCCCCCTCTCCCTCTCCCTCTCCCTCTCCCCCCCCCCTCATCCGGCGGCAGTTGCCTCGACTTGCAGGTAATTATAGTCCGCGCGCTCGTAACTTACGGCCCGGACGCCAAAAATAACCTCGACCCCGACGAACCGTCCCGAATCGAGTCGACACGAGGCCTTCTTCGCACCGACGTCTGCCTCTGCCCTGTCTCTCGCCCTGCCCTGCCTCTGCCCTGCCCTGCCCTGCCCTGCCCTGCCCTGCCCTGCCCTGCCCTGCCCTGCCCTGCCCTGCTTCCCCCGCCGGTCTTTGCCCTCTACCCCATCCCCCGCCCCCTCCCCCGCCTGCCCCCTTTTCCCTCGGCGCGGTCACCCTCTCTCACCTGACACCGCCGCGCAACCCGTCATTAGAGCCGCTTACCACTCGCCGTAAGCGATTAAGTCACGATTCTCCCCCTATCTTTCGCAGCGGGCAACGGCCACCGCAACGGACACTACTATGACCATCGCAACGACCACCTCAATAAACCAGTACTAAGACCATCGCAACGACCACCACTACGACCACCTCAACGACCATCGCGGCCGTAACGCAGTCGCCTCGTCCCGAAGTCGCCGCGACGGACCGTGACCGCAAGCCGTTGGTCTGCGCCGCCTCCGAGTTGCGCCGCGACGCATCCAACCCCCCCGCCACCGCCTCAATCCTTCTCCTCCCCATCCTCGACACGATTTCCATTTCTCTCCCCCTTCCCCCCCCCCCCTCCCCTCCCAAGGACCTCAAAACCCCTTTTGTCCCCAGCGACTCTTTCCCACCTTCCCTCCCTAATATCAATAATAATAATAATAATGGTGATGGTGATAATAATGACAATGGTGATAGTGAAGATAATGATGAAAATAACAATAATATCAACAATAAGAATAAAAAATTTACCATTACTACTACCACTAGTAATGATAATAGTAATAGTAATAGTAACAATCATAACAATATCAATAAGAGCAACAGTAGTAATGTTAATGATAATGATAATAATAATAGTAATAGTAATAATAGTAGTAGTACTACTACTAAAATAACAATAACAATAACAATACAATAAAAAAATACAACTACAAATAATAATAATAATCAAAATATCAATAATAATAATAATCAAAATATCAATAACAATAATAATGGAATAACAATAATACCAATAATAACAATAACACCAGCAACAATAAATACCCCATAAAAAAATAACCTCCGGCGCTGCTCAAGCCCTCGCGCAAACAGGCAGACACCCCGCCATCTGCCGCTGCAAATGCAAGCCCATCCTTAAGCATTGCACGCGGACTTTTGCAACCATAAATTCCCCGGGCGCGTGTTTTACTACAGGTGCCCGCCCCTAACAACGGCAATGTAGTTAAATAACGAATAAGTCACGGGACGCGCCCCCTTCAATGCGCCCCTATAGAGAAATAGCGGCAATAAATAAGGTAACTTTAATCGCCTGCGAATGCTTGGCGTTGAAGGAACACTCGGGCTTGTGTCGCCAAACACCAAGGCAGCGGGACCCCCTTGTGGCCGTATTAATGCTCACGCCCAGACAGCCTGCAGAAGAGCTGATCCATTGGCCACTGCAATTCATCTCTTTAATATGCAAATTCAATCGATGCTGCCACGACAATAGCGCGTTGCGGTGGGAATAGAGAAGGTGCGTGGCCATCTATCAAGCATGTCACAGTATGGAGAAACGTACTCATTAATGCCTCTCCCGCACACACGGAAACCGGCACTAATTCACGGGGCATACCTGCCATTGGCGCGGCGAGTAAATAACGTCCCCCCCCCCCCCTCCGCTCGCTGCCCTCGTCCCCTGCGCGTCGAACTCGTCCTCCACTCGTCGCACTCGTCGCACTCGCCCTCCACTCGTGGCACTCGCCCTCCACTCGTGGCACTCGCCCTCCAATCGTCGCACTCGCCCTCCACTCATCGCACTCGTCCTCCACTCGCCCGTCTTCCCTCCGCCTCCGAACTCGCATAATTTGTGTACCTGATCGGGCTCGACTTCGGTCCGAGGCGCAATGGACTGGCGCGTTTTGCTAATAGACTACGCAGCGCAAGAGCGGACACTATAAAATGCAGTTAGGCAGCACGACGTAGTGCTTGGTACACAAGGGAAGACATTGCACAGTGCAGTACTTAGAACTGTATGATACAGAGGACAGGAATATAGCGTACAAAACATAGCACACACTGCAAGAGTACACCGACCAAGACAATGTACACTAGAGCTGTGCAGCTGGCAGTGACTGCGAGGACCACGGCTGTTGTTGCGAGGAACTGAGTGATCCCAAGGTAGCGTTAATTACCCAAAATTGCAAATAATATGACAGATATTGCACCTGCACGTGTAAATTGCATCCTCACATGCCATTCCCTTTGAAGATAAATCCAATACGTGCACAGCGGGTACCAAGATGTGGCTCGCAAGGTCCAAGTTAGGGCTGATCGTCATGCTTACTCCGCCTAACAGTCTATTTATTTGCTCATTATCTGACACTATCTGTGGGGAAACGTTACATATTAAGCCTTATTTATCCCCCCCCCCCCCCCCCGACGCAGCGTGCGTGTGTGAATTCGTTCCTTCCTAACATTCTGGAGCATAAGCTTGGTTGAAGCATAATCGTAGGGTACACAAATATAGGCTTAAACATAAGCAGACAAAGACGCCAAAGGGGCAGATACGACACAGGCATACTCACGTAAACATACACACTCGCACATTTCACGCAGATAAACACACGCATGCACGCGCGTACAAACACTCTCTCTCTCTCACTCACTCTTTCTTTGTCTGTCAGTCTGTCTGTCTCCCTCTTCCTCCCTCCCACTCTCTCCCTCTTCTTCTCCCTCTCCTTCTCCCTCCCTCTCAGATGCACGCGCGCGCGGAGAGTAAACCCACATAATGTGCCAGCGGATCATCATAGTTCAGCGTTACGACCTCCTATTTTGCACATACCGCTCATTAATGTTTGTTACTATAATTTCTATTAGGAGCAAGTATCACGTGGGAAGACTCGCCGCTGAGCCAGACTGCGCCGCGGGAGGTTAATGCTCAACACTCAATATTTTACCCGCAAAAAGGTACACATCCCGTTATAAAACATGCTTCAGACACGTTTTTTGAAGTTTTATAAGGACCCCTGCCCTTCCTTCCCTCTCACCCCCTCCCATACCCTCCACCCCATCCCCCCGTCGGTCCTCATCGGTCCCCCGTCGGTCCCCCGTCGGTCCGTCCGAAGGAGCTGTGTCGTTTACGTCCATTCGCGTCCTGCTGATGTCCCTCCGAGGTCGCAACGGCGCGGAATATGCGAGGCTGCAACGCGGTCCCACGCACGCCCGGCGACGTCACTAACGAGAAATGTTATCGCCGCCCTCGCTCAAGCAGCAAGGGGAAAAAATCTGTACATTATGTAGACGTGTAATCATAATTCCTCACGCCGCCCTGCCTACCCTCCGCACGAACATAACGCAGATAGAGCACGGAGGCCCCGAAGATTGGGAAAGAGCATTTAAAAGAAGGCGAAATAACTCACGGGCGGCGGGGCGAGGAGCCGGCACTTCGGCTTAAGACAATAACCGGACTCCCTGATAGCATTAAAAAAAAACGCGAAACGAACTTTTTCTTTTAGAATACATAAATAGAAAAAAAAATATATAAGTAAAATGACAGCCACGAACCTTTTCTTTTAGAATACATAAATAGAAAAAAAATATATATAAGTAAAATGACAGCCACGAACCTTTTCTTTTAGAATACATAAATAGAAAAAATATATAAAGTAAAATGATAGTACGACAGCCATCAACACATCGAACATCGCTTTAAAAAAAAAAATCGTCTATTCTGGATAACTCTAGAATTACCCGAGAATTATCCACGCATAAGAATCCAAGTAACACAACAGACGGAAATTGAAATCGGCAAGGCTATTCAGGGAGAGAGAGAGTCGGCAGAGGAGGGGGAGGAGGAGGGGGAGGGGGTGTGGCAGAGGAGGGGCAGGAGAGGGGGAGGGGGTGTGGCAGAGGAGGGGCAGGAGAGGGGGAGGGGGTGTGGCAGAGGAGGGGCAGGAGAGGGGAGGGGGTGTGGCAGAGGAGGGGCAGGAGAGGGGGAAGAGGAGTTGGAGGGGGAGGGGCAGAGTAGGGGTAGTGGGAGAGGCAGAGGAGGTGGAGGGGAGGGGGAAGGGGAGGGGCAGGGGAGGGGGAAGGGGAGGGGCAGGGGGGCAGGGGAGAGGCAGAGGGCCCAACCAAGGGCAAATCGTCAAGTGTTCGAGCCGTCCCTGTCTGACTAATGGCGTAAAATTGTACTTACCTTTCCTCCCATGTGCAGCCTCGCCCCGGGCACAATTTAGAGGTCATAACTTCATATAATCGCGTGAGAGATACCAATCAATTGCACCCGAGAGCCTTTTGTTCATGTTGAAACCGAAATTATGTTTTGGGTACAAACCCTTAATGGGATACCCACAGCCGTTTTTAAGTGCAATCAAAATTCCTTCAAATTATCATTAAACAATAAATCATGACGCCCAAGTCCTCGCCAGTGTCATTACGAACACATAAATATAAAAAACTGTTAACGCCGAAGAATTGTCTGAGATCCCAGATGATGACCACATTACCCGCTTATCATCACGCGCGCATCTACACATATCATATGCACTTGCATTTGTTTATTTTTGAAATATTTTTCTTTGATCAAGCAAATATTATTTACAGAATATACTTTATATACTTTATATTCACACACACACACACACACACACAAATATATACATATATATATATATATATATATATATATATATATATATATATAATATATATAATATGTATATAATATATATAATATATATATATATAATATATATAATATATATATAATATATATACAATATATATATAATATATAATATATATATATATATATATATATATATATATATATATATATATATATATATATATATATATATATATATATATATATATATATATATACATGTACACACACACACAAATATATATACATATGTGTGTGTGTGTGTACATATACACATTACTCGATGAAAGCAAGAACAGCATAAGACAGCCTATGCTAATGTAAACATTCCCATCATCCATTTTACCCATCCCTTCCCACCCGGCGAGGGAGCGCGAAGACCGAGGCAGCGCAGCCCCATTTCAGCCCCGACGTCGCCCGAGTCCCGTGCAATCCAAGCGGGAAGACCTCCACTCCGGCCCCTCTCGCTCCTACGGGCGTCTCCTCCGCGAGGCCCTGCGACGCCCGCTGACCTTGGGAGGCTGCTGAACCTGTGGCCTCAGCAGCCGCCCGCCCTCAGCCTCCCATAGCCTCGCAGGAGATTGACATGTCCCGGTCATTAGAGGCGGGCTGGGCACCGACGCCCCTCACGCCGGGGAACGGGAGGGCAGAGGAGGCCAAGATTAGCCCTATTGTGCCTTTGACAAGAACAATGGAGAATCTTGAGACGGAGGGAGGGATTTCTCCCTTTTTGCTGTTGTCGTCGTGTCTTGTATTTGTTTCTTTTTCTTTCTTTGCTCTTTTTTCCCCCCCTAATGGAGGCCGAACCCGTCATCGGCAGGAACATTCCCCGGTGAAGGGTTGGCGCAGGGGAGCTGTAGTGTGTGCGCCATTAGTAACAATAAACGTTGGGTCTGCAGCTTTGGTTTCTATGTAATTTGAGGTAAAAATCATTTGTTGCGCCCCGCTGAAGTAGCCATTCTACCGGCGGACGTCCTTGTTACGGTCAACCACGTCATTCGGTTCGTCCTGCTGTACTACAAGTGCACCGTGTGATCAGCAAACCATTATCATTTTTCCACTTCTCTCAAGGGAGTTATTAAGATATCCGTCAAAGGAAGATCATTTTTCTCATACGACGTCTGCGTCCTTCGCACTCTCGCTCTCTCATCTTTTCGAATGGCTGGAAAACATACCCTAAGTCCCAATAAACATTTCTGAAACGCAAACTAATAAACAATGAAACTAGGAGATTGTCATTACAGGCCCAGAACAGCGGAGATGCAGATGTACGATGGCTAGGAATGTGGAAATGGACTGAAGGCAAGTGGAGTGGAGTGGCGGAGTGGAGAGCTGAGCGTGGCGGAGAGAGTGGAACGGGTGGAGTGGATTTAGCTGGGCTGCGGTGGTGGAAGAGTGGGTACTTCGAGCGGATGCGGAGTAGGAGCGTAAAGGGAACGTGGAGGAGTTAGTGGGAAGGGTGGAGGAAGTGGATTAGCTAGGCTGCGACGGTGGAGGAGTGGGAAGGGTGGAGGAGGTGGAGTTGGCTAGGCTGCGACGGTGGAGGAGTGGGAAGGGTGGAGGAGGTGGAGTTGGCTAGGCTGCGACGGTGGAGGAGGTGGATTAGCTAGGCTGCGACGGTGGAGGAGGTGGATTAGCTAGGCTGCGACGGTGGAGGAGTGGGAAGGGTGGAGGAGGTGGAGTTAGCTAGGCTGCGACGGTGGAGGAGGTGGAGTTAGCTAGGCTGCGACGGTGGAGGAGGTGGAGTTAGCTAGGCTGCGACGGTGGAGGAGGTGGATTAGCTAGGCTGCGACGGTGGAGGAGTGGGAAGGGTGGAGGAGGTGGAGTTAGCTTGGCTACGACGGTGGAGGAGGTGGAGTTAGCTAGGTTGCGACGGTGGAGGAGGTGGATTAGCAAGGCTGCGACGGTGGAGGAGTGGGAAGGGTGGAGGAGGTGGAGTTAGCTTGGCTACGACGGTGGAGGAGGTGGAGTTAGCTTGGCTACGACGGTGGAGGAGGTGGAGTTAGCTAGGCTGCGACGGTGGAGGAGGTGGGTTAGCAAGGCTGCGACGGTGGAGGAGTGGGAAGGGTGGAGGAGGTGGAGTTAGCTTGGCTACGACGGTGGAGGAGGTGGAGTTAGCTAGGCTGCGACGGTGGAAGAGGTGGAGTTAGCTAGACTGCGACGGTGGAGGAGGTGGATTAGCTAAGCTGCGACGGTGGAGGAGTGGGTATCCAGAGCGGGTGCGAGGTCGGGGCGCACAAAGACTCCCGTCTCCCATCATTACAGCTCAACATCCTGCACAGCGGCTGACAGGTCGGTGTACACCTCACAGGTAATGGCCTCGGCCTTCCTGGCAGTAATCGTCCCTCGAAGTTCTTAATTTCGCGGGGGACAATTCATCTTTCTTGGATCTCTGTAATCTATTCCATAATTTCGGGGTACTGCACTTCGGCTGCTCGCATTCACACATCCATCACGACCATGACTCTCCAGACATCGCTAACGCTAAACACACACCGACGAAAAATCCGGCCGTTGACAACAAACAAGCGCGTCTGCTCGGAAGAACACAGCTGCGACCGAGCGGATGAGAAAGGGGAAAAAAGTTGGAAGCGTAAATCTAGGGAGATTACTACCCAAGTTTTCATATTGTATCTCTTTCTTGGAGCATCGACGTTATTATTATTTCATCCGAGGAGTGTATTTCGATGCACAATGCTACGCTGGTTAAGAGGAACCTCGTCTTAAAGACTGGGAAAAAGAAAAACATTTTCAAAACTTGTAGAAAAATATCCCCATTTAGAAAGACCAAATAAATACGCGCGCAAAGACACGCCCATGAAAATCGACAAGGGACAAATGTACAAGAAAACAAACGCGACCAAAAAAGGTAAATAATGTGACCGGAGCGTAGTTAAGGTGATGAAGGATAATGGGCCAACGAGCGGAGAGGTCCTCCCGTTCACTAACAACACAGGGCGGACGGCGTCGTAACCCGCGGGAACAAGAGACCACAACCCGGCTTAGCACGGCCCGCGACGTCTGCGTTAGGGTAGACGAAGGAATTACTCGCACGGCGCTTGTCCCCCGCCTGGCCAGCAACGCGTCGACGTTAGTGCGGCAGCCATCACCGCCGAGGGACCGCGAGGCAGAAGGACGTGAGACATAAGCCCTTTAGTATCATTTCTACAGCAAAACCCCAGCATTAGATTTTCTCAAGACCGCCATTTCATCATCTCAAATCCATCTTTTACCCACTGTCACGAATAACTCCGACGCTCACTCACACACGCACGTACAAACAGAAATATGAGCCAGGCGCTTCACGGGAGGAGCAACACGCACGCAGCAAGATCGGGCGAATCTA
>NC_091579.1:28285671-28288171 GCF_042767895.1 Penaeus vannamei
ACCCACATGTATATTCATTCACACGCACTAACACATATACACTGTATACTCTTCACGGCACAGCTCGCGTTCATAAGATTTTCAAACAAGTTCTTCGGGCCTTGCCTTATCGCCGCCCCCGCCCTCCCCCTCCCCCGCCCGCGTCCCCCGCCCAGACGAAACACCTATCAACACCTGTACAAACTCCCCGGCCACCGAACATGCAAATCCCACAGGTGCTAAATAACCCTCGACACCGCGGCCGCGATCCCCCGATACCGGGATGGTAGCGAATCGGGATACCGCAAATACCGCAGCGATACTCTCGGACATGGGAGGGGCTCGCGGTACATGGGGGCATTATCAGTACCAGATACCAGAGATAACATCAGTCACACATACCACGGCTGGCTGTGGCGGCAGTGACAGCGTCCCTTCCTACCTGCCTGGTACCCCTCCCCCCTTATACACCCCCCCCCGTCCTCCTCCTCTCCTACTCCCAAACGAAAAACTCCTTCCTCTATTATTAAATAAAGTCAGCCTCGATCTCCCTCTCGCAAAATATTTACCGCACTCCACGGCGATCCAACAACACCGTTAATGCGCGCTGCGACCCCGCTCTCCGCGCCCCGACATCGCAAGAAAACAAGGCGCTGCGGCCTCCCCTCCTCGTAATATCCGCCGCACTTGAGTGATCATACACCGAAGCCGTGTTATGGTAAGGCTCTGTGGTCCTGGCGCTGATAACCACGGCGCAATAAGGGTCCCCGAGTGGCGTGGCGTCGCGGCCGGCCTCTCGTTCCCGCCGCGGCCAAGGTGTTGTTATTACCGCGCGCTGTGACAGCACCCCTTCACGTCGACGTCCCGGTCAATATGCGCTGCTTATCGTGCTACCTGCTGCATTCGCCTCGCCTGCTATCGCTCCGCCGTTATCTCCAGCCTTGACGTGTGCTACCGTGTCGGCCGTTTTTATTACTCCGCATTTTTCTCGCTTTTCCCCCTTGCCTTTACGATTCCGCTCGCATTCTTTCCCGCTGTTCTTGTCCCCGTCCCAGGGCCTCGTCGTCTTTCAAATTCCTCCCGAAATCAGATTAGGAGAAATTCCAGGCCGACTGCGATCAAAATATTTGCCGCGCCGCCAGATGTTAGGCGTGTGTTATAGCAAAGTACGAGAGCCATACAGACGGCCAAGGCGGCACATTATACATTATACAAATCCGCGAACCCTGATTTCCTGATTTCCATCTTGCCAATTTCCAATGCTTGTATCCTCGACGTCTTTTCATGCCACTGCAAGTCCACTTCGACAGGTATGCCTCCCCTTTGCACCCACCAGCGGGCCGCATTCTACCTTTCCCCTTCCCTTCCTTCGCGCCCCTTGCCCCATGACTCTCCCCACGCCGTGTCTTGCTTCCTGCTGACGCTACACAAGCTACGCCACGCTACATTTGCCGCACCCAGCCCGAACCCACCTCTTATCATCACCCACACTGCATCACATTTACAGCCCACTGGCCACCGCGCCGCCACCGCGCCACAGACGCTAAAAGTATTACCGCGGGTCGCACTGGTACACAGCGGGCGGTGTCGACGGGGCTCTGGGACCCAAAAAGTTGTTTGCTATTTAAATTTCCAAAATCATTTTAGCTTCTGGCGTTATAAAGGCAGCAGCGAACACGAGAATATTACATTGTATACCTTCCCAGCGGCGGCGTGCTGGACAGGCCGGCGCGCCGCGGCCGCTTCTGGTGCTGACGTGATTTCAGGGAACATCGCGACGCAAACATCATTAGGCCGCGGTCCTCATCACGCGGCAAGTACGAGCACGTCACGTCGGCCAACAATTACATCACGCCCCGACCCCCGCCCATCGCAACGAGACGCCCGGGCTGCCCCTGCGTGCAGTAAAACACACAATTTGGTGTAATTAAATGTGAAGAAATATAAGGCCACTGGCGAGGACGGAAGGCTGACATGTGTTGCGAGAAGGCCGGGCGAGCACGCCAGGGCACAACGTAATAAACACAAGAGCTCATGTCAAACATCGTAGCTGTGTCAACACCTCCATGATAAAGTACCGACCTTGGCGCCCGCAGAGGGGGGGGGGGGTGGCAGGGGGATCCTCGGGGCTGCATCATGATCCTAATTCAATATCTGAGCAACAGTGGCATGAAATGATTTCCTGGCAGCTTGCACTAAGGCCTCGCATTAAGTTTTGCCAATCTACAGCGCCCGTCTCTTGCGGCCGGCGCGGGTTCCCCGCCCGTGTCTTTGTGCCACGCTCAGCTCCTCGGGGCGACCGGCGCGCCCGGTTAAGGACGCCAGGTTTTTGCTTTGACAACACACAGGCAGCAGCAACAGTCATGAGCAACAAAATAATGTGACACCTCCGAGACTTCAAAAAAAGAGTATAACTAAAAACTCGCTTTGCAAAAACAAACGGCGGCAGAACAAGGGCCGCGACCACTAAGAAGCACAAGCACCTTGTACTTTTCGTTCTTCATAACACGGCTTCGCTCGC
>NC_091579.1:28293171-28308171 GCF_042767895.1 Penaeus vannamei
ATAACCCAGGCCGGAGTCCACGTTTCACCCCTCCAGAAGCGCGCTCAAAGTCCCGACGAAATCCCGGCCGGGCGCCTCACAGGGTCCACCGAGCCTCCACTCCGAACCCCGGCCTAAGGAGCCAGACCAACGCGCTCTGCCCTATCACGTGCGAACATCCCCTCCCAAGGATCTAATAAGCGAAATGGCGGCGAAGGGAGTCCCTCGCCAGGACGCGCGGGAGTGACGAGAAGTCAGAGGAGACGGTGGCTGGCGCCGGATCATGTGGGACCAGTTCCAAGAAATAACAATTATCATTAAACGTCTTTCTTTCCCCCCGACTACTAAGTTTTAATTGTTGTTGTTGTTGGAAGAAGTTCAATGAGGCGACGCACGCGAGGAGTTGCAAGTGACATGAGTTAGATTACTGGTGATAAGGGCTGAAGAGACTGGTGGGAGACTTGGTGTAGGGGACTAATAACCGCCCAAGGAAGTGTCAAGTGCGCGGCGCTGGAACAGAGGCGGCGGGGAAATTGGGCTTCCTGGAGGGGGAGGGGGGGGGGGGAAGGGGGAGGGGCAGGATTCACAGATGGAAGGGGAGGGGAGGGGAGAAGGAAGGTGGAGGGAAGGGGATAAAGAGGGTGGAGGGGAGGGGAGGATAAAAGGGGAGGGGTTAAGGAAGGTGGAGGGAAAGGGATAAGGTGGGTGGAGAGGAGGAGAGGGGAAGGGAGAAGGGGGTGGAGAGGAGGAGAGAAGAAGAGGGAGGGGAGGAGAGGAGGAGGAGGAGGGAGGGGAGAAGAGGAGGAGGAGGAGGGAGGGGAGAAGAGGAGGAGGAGGAGGAAGGGGTCGCACCGCAAACGCACCCAGGAAGACCTCCCCGATCTTCCGTCCGGATCGCCGGTGATATATCTCGCATCGCTCCTCGTAACTCCATCACCCGAGCCTACTAATTCATCCATTGTCCCTTTCTCATCCGTCTCAAGTGCGGCCCGGGTCAGTAACTCCTCGCCCTCCCCCCTCCCCCCCCCATCTTTTTTTATTTTTTTTTTACCCCTCCCAGGCTTTTTTTTTTTTTTGGTCTGGTCCCTCTCCAACATTTCTGTCTCTCGCCTTCTCCTCCTCCTCCTCCTCCTCCTCCTCTTCCTCCTCCTAATATTCCTTCTCTTCCTCCTCGCACCTGCCACCCCCCCACTGGTCCCCCCACCCCACCCCATCCCCGTACTCATCATCACGGTCATTCTCGCATCTTGCAATTTTCCGTCATAAACATGTCATGGGCGACAAGGCTGCGTGGCTGATATACGAGCCAGCGTTAACCTAGCTCCGAGCTTTGTCGGCTGAATAGCTAGTTAGTGCTCTTCCTTCTCCTCCTTCTCCCTCTCCTCCTCCTCCTCCTCCTTTTCTCTCTCCTTTATCCTCGGTTCCTTCTCCTCCCTTCCTCCCCCTGCCATCCCATCCGCCACAGCCTCATCCACCTGCCTGCATCCGCTCTCGTTGCGGGTGAACTGTTACGCAATCGCTGGGTGGGGAGTCGCGCGAATATTTATCCCATCCACCTGAGGAGGACAGCCTGGGAAAGGAGGGGAGGGGTTGGGAGGGAGAGGTAAGGGGGAGGGGAGGGAAGGGGAGGGGTGGGGAGGGTGGGGAGGGAGAGGAGAATCGAGGAAGGAGGGAGAGAGGAGGGAGATGCAAAAGGTGAAGAGGGAAGGGAAGGGAAAGGGAGGATAAAAGAGGGGGAGGGAGAGAGGGTGCTGATGGGAAAGGCGGGGGAAGGAGGGGAGGAAGGAGGGGTAAATAGTACGGCAGGTGGAACAGTCGGCGTCGGGAAGGTTTCGCCCGGGGAGCGAGGCAAGAAAAGGGTTTGGATGCTGCCGTCAACCACCTCGCGCACCCGTCACCGTGGCAACCCCATGGAAAGCGACCAAATACTTTAAATCATCATAAAAAAAATGGCGCCATCAGCATGCGAGCACGCGTTCATCAGCGCAGCATCGGCCTCGCATCAGCGCCAGCAGGTTATGCATGACCCGCTCCACGGCTCAAGGGATACACAAAATACTAATTCTACATCCAATAATAAATATTAATTGCAACGGCTCTAATCTCACGGCTAAAATTATGTGACGTGAATATTAATTACCTCGGCGTAGCATGAATGGCCATTATATTATTCATAACTGTTAGGACACACCAATAATTTTATAATACATGGATGAACCCCTCCCCAAGTATCCCACTTTAATACGACCTCGGCATAATAATCAATTTTACCCCGTCGATCCGAGTGTAACGTGGCCGTCGCTGGTCTAAGGTCCTGCTTGAGGGGACTGGATTAGCGAGCCGCGAGTTCCAGGCAGAAGGTGCGCTGTCCTCAACCGCCAAGCATGCAGGCACACATACATGCATATTAAACGAGATGGGAGAGAGAGGGAGAGGAGAGGAGAGGAGAGGGGAGGGGAGGGGGAGGGAGAGGGAGAGGGAGAGGGAGAGGGGAGGGGGAGAGGGAGAGGGAGAGAGAGAGAGAGAGGGAGAGGAGAGGAGAGGAGAGGAGAGGAGAGGAGAGGAGAGGAGAGAGAGAGAGAGAGAGAGAGAGAGAGAGAGAGAGAGAGAGAGAGAGAGGGAGGGAGGGAGGGAGGGAGTGGGGGAGAGGGAGAGAGTGAGGGAGAGGGAGGGAGGGAGGAAGAAAGGGAGGGAGGGAGAGAGGTAGAGAGGGAGAGAGGGAGAGAGAGAGAGAGAGAGAGAGAGAGAGAGAGAGAGAGAGAGAGAGAGAGAGAGAGAAAGAGACAGACAGACAGACAGAGAGAGAGATACAAACAGATAGATAGATAGAGAGAGAGAGAGAAAGAGACAGACAGACAGACACAGAGAGAGAGACGCACGCCGAACCCGCACACGTCCCCGGGTTCAGACGCAGCCATACAATAACTTGCGCCATTAATCAATTTTGGAATGTATTGTATCCTGTTACGACGCTCCGTGCCGACAGTGACGCGAATAACAGCGGCCGATCAGATGCTGCGCTGCCCCGGGTCGTCTTCGGAATCATGCTAAGGAAAAGGAAAAGGAAGAAAGAAAGAGAGAAAGAAAGAAAGAAAGAAAGAAAAAGTAGTACAGCGACGCCAAACGTTTTCTAGAAACATAAAGAAGAAGAAAAACTTTGAGTCTATTCCCCGTTCTAGTCCCTGAAGCATAGTGCTGTCGCGGAATATCCCGACGGCGGGAAGGTGCATAGAGGGAGGGGAAGGGAGGTGGAGGGAGGGGCCGAGGAATGGGAAGTGAAGGGAGGGGGCGAGGAATGGGAAGTGAAGGGAGGGGGCGAGGGAAGGGAGGTGAAGGGAGGGGCCGAGGAATGGGAAGTGAAGGGAGGGGGCGAGGAATGGGAGGTGGAGGGAATGGGCGAGGAATGGGAGGTGGAGGGAAGGGGGTAAAGGGAAGGGAGATGAAGGGAGGAGAAAGTAAAGGGAGAGGACGAGCGAAGGGAGGGGAAAGTAAAGGGAGGGGGGGAGCGAAGAGAGAATAGGGAAAGAAAGCAACAGCAGCGTCTCGAGGGCGAGGGGAAGGCCGTGTGACGGATCGCAGCGCCGAGGAAGGCTCACCCCCGTCGTAAATAAGACCGACGGACGCCCGCCGCACAGCTCACACACGACGCCCAGCCTCGCCCCCGCCGCCCACTGACCCTTCATTAAACACGTGTAAATAACCCGAGATTGAGCGTCGCTGCGGAACATCTGTTGGGTGGCGGAGGGGGAGGGAGGGAGGGTGGGGAGCGAGGGAGGGGGAGGGGGAAAGTGATGATAACAGGAGGTCGGTGATAAAATACGGGGGTCGGGAAATGAGGAGAGGAGAAGGGGGTGGGAAGGGAGGAAGGCGGAGGAGGAGGGAAGGGAGAAGGAGGAGGGGGAGGAGTGGGAAGGGAGGAAGGTGGAGGAGGAGGAGGGGGAGGAGGGATGGGAGGGGGAGGAGGGAAGCAGGCGGAGGGGCAGGAGGGAAGCAGGCGGAGGGGGAGGAGGGAAAGGAGGGGGAGGAGGGAAGGGAGAAGGAGGAGGAGGAGGAGGAGGAGGAGGGAGGGTGGGAAGGGAGGAGGAGAAGGAGGGAGGGAGGGTGAGAAGCGAGGAGAAGGAGGAGGAGGAAGGGGGAGCAGGAGGAGGGAGGAGGATGTGGATGGATGGGAAAAATCGCAGAAACAGGACAAGACGAACCAGAATACATAAACAAAACAATAAATAATCGTCGTGAAAGTGATTAGAAGAAACTCAACCAAGGAAACGAAAAGCTAATGAACAAAGAGACACAAGAACAAAGCCAGGTACAAGCCAAGGGCCGCGGTGATGTATGGAAGGGCCGCCTTGATGGACACGGGATAATAGTTCCCGTGCTGGAGGAGCAGCGGCGACGCGGCCGAGGCGAGCACCAATATCTTGGTCACCTTCGCACACCTGCTCGCTCATTATTATGCGGCGAGCGTCCGGGCAATGGCTATATGCCCAGTGGTCACGCTGGTGCTATGACCCGCCTAATATACCACGACATACCACTCCGGCACCAGCCAGGGCGGACAAAGGCTCTCCCCCGTGCATGAGGGCCAGCGCCAGGGCCACGTGTCCAAGATAAAGACAGTATGGCGAGCAGGTGAGCACAGGTGGAGCGGTTCCCCAGCGTCCAGGTAGGGCCGTAAAACGTCACAAACGTTTGGTAACCCCGGGCGGTCCAACCCATCCACTCACTTTTTCTCACAGCATGTCACTTTACTTCAGCAGTTTTCATCAAGCGTCCTTTATAATTCTATTACCGGCGCGGGCGAGGTCGCAGCGGGTCACGCACAATCACAGCCACTCGGGGCCGAGGGCGGCTTGCTCGCGCTGTCTCGCGCCCACGCCCACGGCGCGCTCGGGGGGCCCTGGTGGGCGGCCTGAGACCAAATCCCCCAGGATCGTCGCCAAGACCCTTGGACACCCTCGCGCCCACACGCCGCCTGCCAACACCGCCATTATTACTTCATCATTTCCAGCCATAAGCATGACCGCTTCGCCAGGACTCATGTTTGTACGCTAGACTATGAAAAGATATTTTTGCTGCTCCTTTCCTCCCTAAATCGTATCTCCAGCTAAGCACACCAGGTCTACTTGGAAGAAAAAAAAAAAATAAAGCAATGTAATATTCTCCTTTTACACCTTGGGCTGATCCGTCATTGCCACATAAGCTAAGTGATGAGGTCGCACACACTCAACACGTTAAGGAAAAGCTTGACGGGCACAGGGCGAGAGCAGAGTCAGAAGAAGCCGGGTCGACACACACCAAAAGGTAGGGGCGGCGGGGGGCGGGGGTGAGGGAGGGGCGGCGGGGGTGAAGGAGGGGGGAAGGAGGGGTGAGGGGTGAAGGGAAAAGGGTGGAGGAAGAGGAAAAAGGGGAGAAGGTAAAGGAGGAGAGAAAGGGGAGAAGGTGGAAGAGGAGAGAAAGGGGAGAAGGTAGAAGAGGAGAGAAAGGGGAGAAGGTGGAAGAGGAGAGAAAGGGGAGAAGCTGGAAGAGGAGAGAAAGGGGAGAAGGTGGAGAAGGGGAGAGGGGTTGGAAAAAGGGAGAGGAGTAGAGGAAGGGAGAAGGATGGGGGGAAAGGAGAGGGTCTGAGGAAAGGGGAGGGGGGGAGGGGGGAGGAAGGACGGGGCGGAGGGGAGGGAGACTGCGGCTCGGAGAAGGCCGGCGCGAGGAGGGCCAGACGGAGCCTCCCAGGATAATTGGATTACGGGCATTTCATTTATACTCTCATGAATATTTCATACCCAGGTAATACGTTGTCCCTCACATAATCAAGTAAAGATAATTCCTTCCCGCGCCCGTAGGAATATTTCCATTGAAAACAATGAATCTAATTTCCTTGTTTTCGTGTGAGTTATGAAGGTAAAAGTTTAACCGCATGACCCATGAGCATCGGTGCTAATTACATTTTCATGCAGGGCGGCGTATCCTTCAAGCTTTTACACGATTCGAGCCCGGGGAGGGAGGGAGGGAGGGAGGGAGGGAGGGAGGGAGGGAGGGAGGGAGGGAGGGAGGGAGGGAGGGGAGAGGTGGGAGGGAGGGAGGAGGGAGGGAGGGAGGGAGGGAGGGAGGGAGGGAGGGAGGAGGGAGGGAGGGAGGGAGGGAGGGAGGGAGGAAGGGAGGGAGGGAGTAGGGATGGGGGATGGGGGAGGGGTTATAGGCAGGACAAGGAAGAAGAGGGATGGAGAGGAGGGATACGTAAAGGAAGAGGAAGGAAGGGACTACGATATTCGACGAAGAGGAGGAGGAAGAAGTGGGAGATTAGGAGGAGGAGGAGGGGGAGAGGAGGAGGAATAGGAGGAGCAGAAGGAAGAGGTGGAGAAGGAAAATGAGGATGAGGATTAGGATGAACAGGAGGACGGAGAAAGGAGGAGGGAGGAGGAGAGTAATAATAGTTACAATAATAATAACAATGTTAAAAATAATAATGATAATAATAATGATAATAATAACAAATAATAATAATGAGCAACAGAAGGAGGAGGAGGAAGCGGGGCACGCGATAGTGAAAAAATGAGAAAGAGGACGAGGGAAAGATAGTGATGAAAGAGGAAGACGAAGAGATGAACAAAGACATTTTACCAGGACGAGGAAGAAACGAAGAAGAGGGAGAAGAAGAAAAAGAAGACGAAGAAAAGGGAGAAGGAGGAAGAGGAGAAGAAAGACGAAGAAGAAGAAGTCGAAGAAGAAAAAGAAGAAGAAGGACGAGAAGAGGAAGAAGGAGGAGAAGGCGCGAAGTTCAAGGGGCAAAGGACTCAAGGGAACGAGTGTAAAAAATGGAAGCGTAGATGAATGAAGGCCGGCGGACGTGGATATATTCAAGGTGTGTCGCCTTCATTACACCCCCTTCACCGCCGCCCGAGCCAGACTCCTTCAACACAATGTTTAATGAGCGAGTCTACAGGGCCTCTCGTGGGGCTCCCCGCAACGCATTTATTAGCGCAAAGCTGGCATTAACTCGTACTTGATCCTGCTCTCGTAAATCTCAATAGAAAATCATTCAATCTTAACGATTCGGCCAAAAAAAAATACATTAATTTCCTCGCATAATGCAGCCGAGACTTATGGCCGGATTTGTGACTTTGATGTGCGTTCTGCTGAGGAAGGCTTCGGGAGCGTTTCTCTGGAGTTCTGCGAGCGTGTTCTCCCCTTTTACACGCGCGCCTCGTGCGACAAAACCCGAAGAGCATTTCAAAAGGCTTCCGCGGGCGTGGAGTCTTTGGACACCGTGGAAGGGCGTGCGGGCGGCTCGGGGGGACGCAAGTTCGGTGAGCAGTTCGCCGCTGAAGGAGGGGCGTGCAGCTGTTGTATGAATGTGCCGTGCAGCAGGCGGCTAAGGGCGGCTGTGCGGCCACTGGGCGAAGCGGTCGACTCAGGGCCGGGTGAGAGCCGGGCGAGGGCTGGGAAGGCATTAACGTGGAGGCGGCTTAGGAGGAGGAGGAGGAGGAGGAGGTCCCGGAGCCCTGACCCAGGCTGTCACGGTGTCACGAGTTATGTGGCGGAGTCGACGGTCTCGCATACAAGCCGCGGCTCAGGACAGTGCTAGGCCACAGCCACTCCTTGCCGCCCGGCGGACCCTCCTCGCCGCAATTATTAATACAGCACTCCGGGGACGCAATCCCCCTCGCCTCGCCCTCGCCGCGGCTCCTGCCCCACGTGATAATCAATTCCTCCATCTTGCAAACATGAGGTGGTCAGCAAGTGAGCTGGAAGGAGGCGAAGGTGGAAGCGAAGGTAAGGAAGAAAGATGTGGTTAATGGTACAATATTGAGCGAGGCGAGGGCGGCGGTGCAACACACAGGCGCGTCGTTCAGCCATTGCCCGAGCTGTCACGGCGTCGGGAGTTATGTGTCGGGGCTGCCAGGGTCCGTACACGATGAAGGTTATGGCCGAGATACCGGCTATTGGCTAGTTGGCCGCACGCTCAAAAAGGTCACTAGCTCAACATTAGGCCGGAGGAAAAACGCCCTTACTGACTACATGCGCGAAATGCTACATTACCACACGAGAGCTGTACTGGAGGAGCTCGGAGGCTGCAAACTGCTACCCAAGATAAATGCGTTCCTTAAACTTTTAAATTGTACTCGGGGAAACTGATCACGCGTTGCTTATACCCAAACTTAAAAACAATATCTAAGTGATTCTTAACTTACATAACTTCCAATACAATAGAAAATACTCTTTTCTATTTAATAAAAGGAGGCGAGGACCCACTTTAGAACTGCTAAAACTTTATGGTGAAATATACTCACAAATCAGGGAGAACTACGGACACTTAACACTTCTTTGGGAAGCCAACTTAGAGCGGCGGAGGGGGGGGGGCGCCCATGGGGGAGGAGAAGGCAACTCCACATTTGTCGCGTTATTATCTGACTTATCATGCAGCCACGCTGACCCGGGCTGCCCTGTGCGTGACCACAACCAGCCACGACCACAACTGGAGGTCAAGGGTCAACTCCGGTACATGATGAGGGCCAAGTCGGGGTCAAGGTGGAGCCTCGCTCATATTGTTGTACGAACAAGTTAACCTTGTCATTTCCGGCCTTCGCAAGTTCACGTTGTAACCCAGCCGTAAAGAAGCGCCGCGGCACAAGGATCCACGTACATCAACACGCAAAAAAAGAAGGGGAAGGCAAAACACACACACACATAGACAAGCACTGCTCTCTCTCTCTCAAGGTACGCCGCGGACAGACGAGACCGCTTCCCGTCACCAGAGCGTGCTGACGCGGCGCTGATGGAGACTTAAAAGCTCGGGATCATTTCGGGACCCCGACGCAATCCCCGGGACGACAACTCGCAACCCGACAAAAACACACGCGGCGCGAGAACACACCTTCGCCCGCAATGACGTGTGAGCGACAATTGGCGACGCAACCCTGGTGACAGAAGCATGCATGCGAGTCGCCGAGGGACCCTCTCTTTAGCTACTTATCTATCTGGCGGTGCGTGCGTCTCTCTATCGGCTTGCATGTCTGTCTGTGCGCCTATCCCCGCCGTCAGACTGTGTGCCCATCTGTGTGTTTGTCTGCATGTCCCCTGTCCGTGGACAAGGCAGGTGGAGGAGAGGATGCACGAAGCAGGTAGGGTAGGGTAGGGTAGGGTAGGGTAGGGTAGGGTAGGGTAGGGTAGGGTAGGGTAGGGTAGGGGAGGAGGAGGGGGATGTAAAGAAAGGGGAGAGGAAGGGAGGGAACGGAGGGGAGAGGGGAAGGGAAGGGGAAGAATGGGGGGGGAGGAGGGGAGAGAATGGAGGGAAGGGTGGGAGAAGAATAGGAAAAGAGGAGGGGGATGTAAAGGAAGGGGAGGGGAAGGGAGGGAAATGAGAAGAGAAGGGAAGGGACGGGAGGAGGAGGATAAGGGAAGGGAAGGGGGAGAAGGATAAGGAGGAGAAAGAAGAAAAGAAAATGAAAATAAAAGGAAAGTTTGAGAGGGGAAGGAACATAGCATAGGGAGGCGAGAAGTAGAGAAGAAATAGAAGGAGAGGAGAGGGTGGAGAGACGGCCAGGGGGGGAGGGAGGGAGGGGGTAGGGTGCTGAGCAACAGAGCTCACACCGCACCCTGTGTTAAACTAATCTCCATGCCTGTCACTGTAATTGAAATACGTGGGTGTGATGGAGGAGGTCGCTGTGATTAATTGCCCACCTCTAGCATAATGATGGCGAAAATGTGAACCTGGTCCGCATGCGAATAATTGAATCATTCCTGGCCCGTAAAATCGAACGCACAATAAAAGGTAAAATGACCAAACGGCGAAAGAAAATAAGCACAGGGGATGCAACGCGAAGTCTGGCAGTAACACCCCTCACTCCAGCGCTTCTCTCCTGCCGTTCATATTTCATTTGCATGCGAAGTGTGTGTCCTTTCATTTAGGCAAAAGAGCAATAGCTCATTAGAACGGACATGCTTGGGCGTGTGTATTGACAGACCTACATGCTCAAAAGCGTCAGAGCATTAGGAATACTGTGCAACATATGCAATATACGTGAGTAAAATCACTTCCTCCTAAAAGTCGGGATGCTGTCAATTGCCCAAAAAGACGAGAACGGCCTCCTCTCCTGCAGCCAACTTAAGGCTCCGGCGTCGCCATGCATTCAAATTGACGGAAGTAATCCCCTCGCGGCGTACAGCCTCAACGCCACCACTACTTTAATTATCTCGCTAAGCCTCACTCTCCGCCAAGAGACTTCCACGGCGAGCATCCATGCGCGCATACGCGCAATCTCCTTGCGAACGCACGGCGGGGAAGCAGCCGGCACCTCCCTCAGGTCAGGGGCTGACTCCTGTTACAATGCGTTTTGTTTGCCTGTTGTTCATTCTGCAGAAAATGGCGCTGGCACTTGGGAACGGTTCCGATGAAGAGGCATAAGCGCTTTTCAATCAGAGCCGTTTCTTCGAAGAGCAACGTCGGCCACTTTAACAAGGCCACCAGAATCGTCGCCACAAAATCAAGTCGTTCCCCGGCAACGTCCCCGTCGCACAAAGAAGCTGAAAAGCCGAAAACCTTTCCTTCTGCCCCGTTCCCTCCGCATGGAAGCCGTCGCCGCTGGCTCATTGTGGCGGTGCCGTCCTGCTGCCCCTCCCCTCCGCCGTGCCACCACTTGCCCCGCGAGGCCCTCCCCGGGGCACGGGCTCCCTCCCCCTGGTCGCTTGACGGAGCAGGCAGGGTTTCTTGCGTGGTGGCAGGTCGGCAATCAATCAAGGCAGATGTTGTCGAGGTGTCGGAACCTGTCACGTGAGGGAGGCTGGCTGCCCCGCCACACCGCCGGAAGAGCCGCGTTTTTCTCACTACGCCGCCTGCCTGTCTGCCTGTCTCGCCACCTACAGGATCATCTTCGCCCTCTCTCTCCGTGGGATGCTCGGCGTGCGCCAAAATAGAACTGCCTGGAGTCGGATGATATCGCTCGCCGAATCTATCTCGCGACGCTGGATGCCGCAAGAATATTAAACGAATCCCTCCAGAGATTTGTTTCCCGGGGTGGAGGCGGAGACGGATTGCAATCCAGCTGCAGACATTATGGCCTCAACAGCCGGGCCGGACTCGCCCCGGAGCAAGCACTCGGCAACACGAACGAGCAAGCACACAAGCAAAACACCTCATAATCATATTTTTCCCAGCATGACGTTAAACATTTATGTCGACTGGGTAGTTGGCGTGAAGTACACGTCCATCACCATAGTGGTATTGATTTACCAGTCAGTGGTGCTTGCCGCCGCGAGTGGCCAGGGTGACAGGACGAGGTGTCATGGGGGAATGGGTCTCGCGGGGGCGGGGGCTGCGACGGCGGAGGCCATGCGAGGAGGGTTTGTCTCTTCGTGGGTGACGGGTGGGCGCGAAGGGAAGAAGGACGTCCCACGGTGCAGCCAGGGGCGTGGCGAGTGGCGGGGGACACCACCTGATATGGCTACAACACACTACACGACCGCCTGATCAACTACGCCCGTCAGGTAATTAATTACGTCCGCGTGAACACAGCAAGTTATGTGTTTGATCAGGTGACTAATAACCTGCTCTCAATGCTGGCGATTAGACCCGACGTCACTGGGCTAAAAGCCAGTATACATACGACCCTGTAATTCATGTGTGTCAGGGAGTATCGAACGCTTGCAACCAGCTGGCCGGCGAGCAAGCGGCGCACATGACTCATGCAGCTTAGGAGCACGTGTTGTGTCGCTCCTTGGGCCCGGGAAGCACCGCTGCTACACCTGAAAACTGCTGGTCTTTCATCAAGGCTAAAGTGGCTGCGGACAGTTGGGCTGCGGCAATCTATCTGTAACTTCTCAACCAGCCGACGGCCGCTGACAGCTGACATGGCTGCCGAATTAGTGCTGTCAGCCTCGGTGGTCGATCACGCCCTCGGTGGCTGCTCCAACCTGCAGGTATCCACTCATGACACCCGGGGCCACAATACCCGCCCGCCCGCCCCCAGCCGTGACCGCCGGGGGGAGGGGAGGGGGACACACGGGAGATAATAAAGGTACGGAGATAGTAGGAAGGATATATATATCTCTTATAAATACACGAATACCACCGGCGTTATTCGTAAACACGGCCAGCATCCCCACGCATCCCCCACAATACTTCCAAACGTAATAACATTCAGAACACGACTAGCTTAATCTACGCCAAAACGTAACAGCGAAACAGAAATGGCCTGTCGCCCGTCAAGAGCAGTAATTAGGCCTAAATCATCGCGGCCGACCAGCTTTCTACGCGAACGAGGCTCCGCTCCCAGAAAAATACGCAATTCCATGGATACCACATGGGAATTAATTAGCTGCACATGACAGAGGTTTGGATTTTGTGGTTAATAAGTTACAGGTAAAGGATTTGCGGGTTAAGCAGCGTGCGGGCAATACTAAATTTACACGTGCTTGGCTTATACATCAGAGTTAATACACACGTAATGGACCAGATCGCATAAGGCAAGAGTTAAGGGCCTCACATGTCGGATAATTCAAGTGTGTGTTTTAATGGAATAAATAGTATTAGCAATTCAGAGCTGATTCGTTTATTAGACGTAAGCATTGATAAGTAACCAGCACTCAAAAAATATTCTAGCCGAGTCTCTCTTGCTCTATATTTCTCTTTCACTATTTCGTTCTCTCAATCTTTCTGTCTCTCTCTCTCCCTCTGTCTGTCTGTCCATCTGTCTGTCACTCTCCTACTCTCTCTCTCTCTCTCTCTCTCTCTCTCTCTCTCTCTCTCTCTCTCTCTCTCTCTCTCAAGCCCTTGGACGTACCCTGCCCTGGCTGATCTCCCCGCCCTCCCCCCCCCCCCTTCCCGCCTCTACCTGACCGCACTCTGTCCTTATTCACGACTGGTTCTAATTAACACCTGGCTATCGATTAGTTTTCGACACAGAAATTACGAGCCTGAAATCATGTATTAATTTGAGCAGGTAATGAGAGCCCCGGCACAGGTGAAGCGACACGGAGAATGTTACCACTGGGAGCCTGCGCAACAAACCGCGCACTTATAACAATAATTACGAGTATCCCCGAGAGCCAGCATCCCTGGCCAATCCTCAGCAAGGCCCGCGCTCGCCGGCCCTCCCCGCCGCCCTCCCGACGGCGTTCCCGCGGCGGTACGGCGCTCCCCGGATCAGGGTAATTACCTGGCCGCCGATCGGGACCGTCTACCTGTGCGGACCCATCGAGGTGTGGCACACGCACACACCGACATTCCACGAGTACTACACATCGGGTCGTATCTCCTGCGATCGCACGAGGCGCCTCTGAACGCTGCTTCGCCGTTCAACAGCGACGGAGAACGAGCGGCGGCGGCGGCGGAGGCAGCGGCGCACTCGAGCTGCAGCCTGTAATACCCGCTACCTCACGCAACAAAAACAAACCCGGCTAAACTATTTACGACACCGCAACAACCTGAACAAAACTTAATATATAGCTTGAGCTGCAATATGAGGCTTATGCCATTGGTTGCGCGACCATAAAAGCCCCGCTACATGGTACACTCGTGGCGGGGGTATCGGTGCCACGCTGTTTATGCCTCGCCCGCCGTAACTGCCATCATCATAACCTCGGAATATTGAATTCCTATCGCGCCAGCATCAGTACTAAGCTGTCTATGCACCGTCAAAAGTAAACAAAGCATGATAATAAAAATTGCAGTGGTAGCCTAGGCGGCCTCAGCCCACGTTCCTCGGGCAGAAGTCCTTGCATTCCACGCCCTTTTATGTTTCAACCCCGGCCCGGACAAATTACCTGTAGCGTTATGGCGACGTATAAATCATGTGCAAAGGGCCGCCCACCTGACAGCTTACGAGCCTCCCACCCTTATTTGCCCGCTGACGGGGGACCAGTCAAACCGCAACGTTCCCACTGCATTCCTCTTTATTAGTTCTCCTTATTACCCTTGTGTCATCCCGAGTCACTTTCACCTCTTCTTTATCACCCGTTGCTTCCTCCTCGGCGCGCACGTCGTCTTCGTCTCCCCGAATTCTTCAATATAAACAACATTCCCCCGCCCCCACCCCCTCCTCCTTCCCAGAAACGTTCCACCCCGCCAGACACACTCCCCGGGATCCTCCAACGTTTCATCCTACAATGCCGCTTCACTCGCAACTCGAAGAAAAAAAAAAAGATTACAACGCATTCATAAATCTCTCCCGGCGGAGGCATGTCAACGCTCCCCGTCCTCTGGCCTCTCGCAGCCTCCGCAAGAAAGAGGGATGCGACCCTATTTAGGCTAATGACGTTGAAATCGCCCTACACATTACCCCTCCGGCCTCGGCCCCCCCGCCCTCCCCTCCCTCCCCCCTCTCCCGTGACTGGAAGCATCCCGAACAACTTTCCCCGAGTTCGCCTGATGCCATACAGCTCGCTCAAGTAATCCTCGAGCTCGCCAGAGGAGGCCACTGCAAGCCCTTCAAGGAGCCCAATCGTGTGAGGAAAGAGCCGCGGCCGCCCCAGGACACACTCCTGCTGCCGAAGTTCCCGGATGACGGAATTCGGGACGGAAAATGCGCAGGCAAGTCTCTCATGTCTTCTCTATTCTATACATATACCCCGTGGGAGGAAAAAAACGATGTAAAATACCGTATCTATCATACAAAGCTGTCTACACACGCCCTTCCACTGAACGCACGAGCACACAACCCAGCCCATACATCTCCCACGGCCTCCTACGTTAACATGTATAGATGATGCTGCGAGTGATACAGATGGTCCGGGTACAAAACCCATCTATAAAGCTGGAACAAACTCATTACCTACACCTGCTCAAGAGCCGCAATGGCCCCAAATGCTTTCCAGCAACAATTCAGTTGACTCCAGTTTCAATTAGCCTTGACGTTGAGCGCGACCACTAATGGAACCGGGGCCAGTTATTGCTATTGCTACATTACGCAACCCTGCAACGAAGCGCTATTGAAGGCCGCTACAACCACCTCCACCGCGGACTACACTTCTTGCAGGACAAGCAGCAAGCAAGCACGCGCCCCTGGAACGATCTGGGGTCCAAACCCTAACGAA
>NC_091579.1:28315671-28325671 GCF_042767895.1 Penaeus vannamei
GTCTTATATACTATATCTCCATAGAAGAAGACGACGACGACGACGACGACGACGACGACGACGATGGTGGTCATGGTGGCGATAATGAGAAAAAATACAATCACAACAACAAACAGCAACAATAATGAAAGATCAAACAAAATCAGTAATACAACTTTTAACTGATGTCGTATAGCTGTTAAGTCTTACAACCTTCCAGTTTACATCAGAGCAATAGAAACAATGATAAAGGATAAAAAAAAAAATAATAAAAATAAAAAAATAAAAACTAATGGTTACAAACAGGAGCGAATGCATATCCCTAAAGTAAACTTTCGCCATTGTGAATGTTCGTAATAAACTGATCAGCATATCCCCATCCGACAACAAACTTTTGCGCAATAAAACTTTACATTCAATGTTCTTTCTGATGCGAGAGTTGACATGACGACCAAAGCCGTCCATCTCCTCCGTCTGCCGCGGGGGAGGAGGGGAGGAGGGGCGGGGGCAGGGGAGGGGGAGGGACATAGGCAAGGCACAGAGCCGTGTCTGTGGGGCAGGGACAGGCAAGAAGGGGAAGAGGCGAGAAGGGGAAGTGGGCTGAAGGGGATAGGGCAAGGGCGGCGGCGGAGAAGGGATGGACGCCCCACTGAGACGGCCATTCATCCCCATCACCCGGGGATTACTGCCGCGGGGAGGATCGAGGGGAAAGTAACCCGAGGAGAGCCACCCCCGTCACCTGCCTACGAGAGGGGAAAAATGGGACGATGACCATCACCAAAAACACTGTGTTTGCGGACGCGCGCCGCCTCTCCTTTGCTTTATGGTTTGTGGGAATTGTAAATTAAAAGTATGGATAATTTCACAGCGATTTGTTCTGCAATCTCCGTCACCAGCACGGGTTACCTGGGTGGTGAGGCGTCTTACGAATGGAGAACTGAGAAAGGTAAAAAAAACACACACACACACACACACACACACACACACACACACACACACACACACACACACAATTTATATATATATATATATATATATATATATATATATATATATATATATATATATATATATATATATATATATACATACCTATGTGTATATACATATATCAGCTTATGATGCCAAGCATTTCCCAAATGTATGCACATGCAGACACTCGCCCTCGCGCGCACGAAAACATCTTCCACCCGACGCGAGCGAAGCGCCACCAGATCCACACACACATTAGCATTTCGAACATAACAGGATCAATTTCTTGTTTTGGCATCGGCGCAATCTCCCACATTTTTCCCTTTGGTGTTCGCCTGGCGGTGGCTGCCTCCCCTCCGGCGGTGTAATCTGGGCCATTTCCCTTACACGGGCGCCGACGGCCGCCCTCGCCCCGCAGCCCTCGAAGACGCCTCCGAGCGCCACGCCGTTCGCTCGAGGGATTCTCGATAAGGGGCGGGGGCGAGGGGGGGGAGGGCTTCTTAAAGGAAGGAGAGGGGGGGCGGGGAGGAAGGGAACTCGCGAGGATTTACGGAATATTCGGTTCTAATGTTGATTTCTTCCTCGCGTCGGATGCTGGCTGCTTCTTCCCAGAGGCACCCCCGCCCGCCCCCTCGCCCTGTCCCCTTCCTCCCCCTCTGTCCCTTTCCCATGGCTTACCCTCCCCCCCGCCCCCTCCCATCTGCGCCCACTCGCCCCTCTCCCTCCCCCCATAATACCTTCATCTACCCCCTCCCCCCCAACGAAATCCGGCGGGGGAACACGAGGAACTGGGATTCCCCGGGGGACCAGATAAAACTGCAAGTCATCTCGGTTTGTTATTGCGGGCGGCGGGCGTCGGGTGAGCGCACAAACCGATGCTCAGGATCACTTTTCGGAGGAGAATCTAAAACGACTCCGGACGGCGTGAGGAGACGCAGCAGCAGGAGGAGGAGGAGGAGGACACGCCGACCTCGATCCCGCCGGGGAGAGGGATCATCAGCGTCTGCATCCATGCATCTTTTTCACAGCAGAGTGTCGTCTACTTTAGGCCTAAAAAAATCCGGTGAATATTAGATATCTCCAGCGCGGGAATAAATCAATCGCCATTTTCTATTTGTTTCTCCTTTTCGTACGCGGATCCTGCGGCCCGTCCGCGCGTTTTCCCCGGCGGATAATGGCCATCCTTCGATCAGGAACGCTTCATCCCTAAACTCCTCGTCCGTGACCCTTGCCCCCCCTTACTTCCTAGAAATCGCCCTCCCCCCCTCCCTCCCTCCCTCCCTCCCTCTCTCTCTCTCCCTTCCCGTCTGTACGTCGCCTTCGCCATTACCGGGCTTCGTCTCTTCCCCAAGCCTCCTGATTTATTTCTGATCATCCCTCAGGTCCTCATCTCCACGCCCTCGTCCCTTCCTTCGCCTTCGCAGTCATTTCTTATCCTCGTCCCATCTCTCCGCCGCCTCGAGACGAGCACACACACCCTCACACCCACACGCACGTATACACACACACACACACACACACACACACACACACACACACACACACACACACACACACACACACACACACACACACACACACACACACACACACACACACACACGCACACGCACACACGTATACACTCACACCCTCACACACACACACGCACACACACACGCACACACACACACACGCACACACGTATACACTCACACCCTCACACACACATACGCGCACACACACACACCCAGAGGCACACACACTCTCCTCCTTGCTCGTCCACTGCCGTAAGTTACCCCTCAACCTTTCTTAAATATTTCAGGCAGATGTGGCACTTCTCCCTCTCTCCTTGGCTACCCTTCACCTTACCCCTCGCGGTTCTTGTTATCTGTCCTTCCCCCAACTTTTACTCGGTCATGGCACACACCTCCTTCATCACACTTTGTCGCATTGTTCCCCTCTTCCTCCTCCTCCTGTTCTCCCTGCCATTAAGACCTCACTCGTAATTGCACAAGATCTGAATGCTTCCCACTTTACTACGATCCCTAACTATTCGCCATACATCAGTTCCTGGAGGATTCCCCCGTTTTCAATCCGCTAATGCTCTCCTTCCCCTCCATTCATCCCGCTCCTATTTAACAATATTCCTCCATTCTCCCTTCATTCATACGCTCGACCCCTCCTCTCCTCCCTCGCCCGCCTGCTTCTCTTCTCCCCTATTTCCTTCCCAATTCCCTCCCCCCGTCCCCTCTCCCTCTCCCCCCCTATGTCACCGCTACCTCCCTCTCTCTCTCTCTCTCTTTCTCGCCCTCTGCCTCTATTTCTCCCTTTTGTCGACCGTCTGCGCTCCCCCTTCCTTTCCCGGCTCTCCGCCCTCTCCCCCTTCCATCTGTCGCCCTCGGTGTCCCCTCGCTCCTTCCTCGCTTTCCTTCTAGACTTTTCATTTCTCGGTCCGTCCGCGTTTGTCTGTCTGTCTCTCTCTCCCTGTCTCCCCCTCTGTCTCTCTCTTTCTCGCCCTGTCCCCCTCTGTCTCTCCCTCTCTCTGTCTGTCTCTCTCCCTGTCTCCCCCTCTGCCTCTCTCTGTCTGTTTGTCTCTCTCTCTCTCTCCCTGTCTCCCCCTCTGTCTCTCTCTGTCTCTCTATTTCAACACACTCTGGGAATGTTCTTCATACTTTCTGTATTTTTATCACACTAATGTCGCGGTGGTATTTCTACATACACGTGTATATCTACAAAAAAATATATACATACATAAATATGCACGCACATGTGTACACATTGATTTGTGTGCTAGAGAGCACTTACATTCAGTACATACACAAACGTCTAAACATACACAAGAATCCAGCCACATATACATCCACATCCACACGCACATCCACAGATCTCGACACCCATCTCGCCCCCTTTCCAGTTCTTACTTGTGTACCTCCTGCCTTCCCGCCGAGCCCGGGCGCCCGATCCTTCTTCCGCGTACTCCATTCTCCCTTTTTTTTGCAAAATGAGGAGGAAGCAGGGGAGGGATTGTAGCCGGGTCCTCCATAATCTCCCAACACGATGATTTGTATGGAGGAGGGACAGGGGGATCGCTTCTCCAGATGTGCCGCCGCTCTCTTTGTTTCTTATTCGGGCAAGTGGAGCCTTTTACAGCTCCCTCGCTCCCGCTTCTCCTCCTCGATCCCTTCTGTGTATCTCACTTCTCTCTCTCTCTCTCCCTCTCTTTCTCTCCTCGTCTCCTCTTTATTCCTTTCTTCTCGCTCTCTCTTGTTTGTATTCTCTCTCTCTCTCTCCTCTTTATGCCGTTATTATCGCTCTCTCCTCTCGTTTGTATTAATTCTCTCTCTCTCTCTCTCTTATTCCTTTTCTCTTGTCTCTTCTCCACTCACCCCTCTTCGCCATCATCTCTCTCCACCCCCATCGTTTTCGCCCTCCTTCTCTCCCTTTTTCCTCGTCTCTTCCAACCCTTCTTTGTCCTCCCATGGAACCCGCCTACCAACGCCTCCTCTCTCTCTCTGTCTGTTTGTGTATCCCTGTCCATGGCCCGTTAATTCTCTCGCTTCATTTACTCGTGTGACTGTTTGCGCGTAAGTACACAATGCTTGGGACGGAGCGGCGGCGACGATGATGACGACGACGATGACGACGACGATGACGATGACGATGATGACGCCGCCCTCGTCTCTTCCGCTCTTTCGTCGCCCGTCCTCGCCTTTCCTAAGCCTTTTGTAAGAGGTCTTGTAGGCTTGAACTTAAACCTCTCGTCTCCTTCGTTGTCTCTCTAATATCTCCCCCCCCCTCTCTCTCTCTCTCATTCGTATTTCTCTCTCTCTCTCTCTCTCTCTCTCTCTCTCTCTCTCTCTCTCTCTCTCTCTCTCTCTCTCTCCCACGTATCTCTCTCTCTCTTTCTCCCTCTCCCTCGTATCTCTCTCTTGTCTCTCTCGTCTCACTCGTTCTCTCTCTCTCATCTCGAAACTGGAACTCAAAACTGACTTCCTAATACCCAGGCCACTCTAATCGGCCGTCTCTGAACCAAAACAATCACAGTAAATACCAGAAATCCGCATTAGGTTCGTAAAAATAATCCAGCTCTCTTTGAGCAAAACCGGAATGCGGTTAACATTGCTATAAAAATGCAAATGTCTGGAAGAGCAACAGTGAAGTCCCGGGGAACGCGACGTCGGCCAGGGAGGGCTCTTTCCCTGCCGTGCGACGCGTCTCGGGGTCGCGGGCTGCGTATCGTCATCGTACGCGAGCCAGGGCCGCATGACCTTTCTCCGTCTGGGAGGTTGAAATGACATTCACATAATGACGTGACATTCCGACATCGGCGCCGCGTTCAGAGGCTTCCGCGCGCTATGGCCTTTGGACACGGTCAGGAAAGAGCCTTGTCCTGCGATGCCAAGTGGTGCAGAGTGCATTTTTTCACACACAAAAACAAACAAACTAACAAACAAACAAAAAAATCAAGATACATCGCAGCAACAACCGAGGCGAAGCCACCGTCCGGACACGACTGACCCGCCAGATCGACACCGCACTCGACAACCCTTTCAACGTCATCAGCAGCGAAAGTTCCACAGTATAGAGCCGCTAATCTGATTATACAACATCGATATCAAACGCGGAAACAATAAAGAAAAATGGAGGGCGATTGTGGGGAAAAAGTTTGGTGGATGTGTATTACGCAGAGGACAACGTAACTTCCCCAGTGTCACTTTCCCAAAATAGTTGTTTCCTCGACCTGACGAACTTCATTTCCGCCCAGATATCATCGCTCACCTCACGCACATCAACTGACTAAGTGTATAGCAATCATATTTATGTTTCCTTGAGACTCATTTCGTCTGCTTTTGCCCCTCTTCCTCCCCCTCCGGTCCCCCCCTCCCTTTTCTAATTGCCTCCCCTTATAACTTGCTTTTTCCTTCCTCTTATTCCCCCACCCTTCCTCCTGCTCCTCGCCCTCTGCACCTCTCCCAGGCCGCGACTACATTCCCACCCTCAGGAGCTACTTCCCACAGCGGGAGCCCTTACTCCAAACGTCAGCCTCCCTTCATTTTCTCAGCTTCAGGAATCCTTCGCCCTCTCGACGAAGAGAGGCTCTCCATCTCCATGTCCCAGTAGCAACAGCAGCAGCAGCAGGAGGAGAATAAGAATAAGAATAAGAAGAAAGAGAAGGAGGAGGGTGGGGGGAGAAGGAGGACAAGGGGAGGGGAGAGGGAAGTCCCACACCTCCCCCAGGCCAAGGGAGCCCGCCCCTAGCCCCCTCTTGTCCCAGCAGCAGGAGTCCACCAGCCCCCAGATTCGCGCGCGGGGTTTACGACTTTGAAATAGCCATAGGGACTGGGAATTTTCTGCGGCATCGCGCGGTAATGCGGAAGAGGCCATCGCCTTCCTGTAAACTTGGACTTTTCACCCACTTGACGAGCCCATTGCTTCATTGCTGGGGGTGCTTCCAGTGAGGAGATTGGTGTTGTTGTTGGAGTGATGGCGGAAGGAGAGGGAGGGGAGCAGGGACGGAGGGAGGGGCAGGGGAGCGGGGAGGGAGGGAACAAGGTGGGCCAAGGGCGTCTGGCGGCGTCTGCGAGGGAAGAAGATGATCCAGGTTGACAGGGCGCGGATGACTTTTCAATTTTTGGGAGTATTCAATCAGGCGCCGAAATAATTTATCGGATCCGCTCGGCCGACGGACGACCTATTAAACGACACGCGAAGTAGAAATTTGTTTTCCGTGTCTTCTAAATCACCTCGTGGCATGCAGAGTGGCATGAAGCTGCACGGGCATGAAGTGTCGGCGGGGGCCCTGGAGAGGCCGAAGATGACAGACTAGGGGAACATTAAAGACACGTCGCCACCACATAAACGTCGCCACATCTCCCAGCGGCCCGGACTGACGCGCTCCTCACACACGTCTGACATTTATGGACTCACCTTAACCTTACCGCCACACCTTACCAACTCTGAGATTCATTACTTCCATGAATTAAGACTCAGTACCTGAGGGTGCTCTGGGAGCCCGCAATGCACCCGCTCGGAAAGGGCACAGCCTCCGGGACGAGGTCAAGGCAGGTGCGAGCGCAGTTCTTGGGGAAAATGTCGAGACGCGACTGTTGCAGCGAGGAAGTGATGAGTCCTGTTGTGCGTTAATAAGGAAGTCTTATCCGCATGCTATTTGCCAATCTGCCACGAAGGAAGCTAAAAATAGCGATAACAATAAAAGGAGTCAAGGGGCGCAGTCAACCTATGACGAGGGACTGCGATGATGCCTCGGGCGACAGGAACGCGACAAGAGAATGAAGAAGAAGAACAGCTTGATGGTCACGTGACAAGACGCGAAAGAAGTCGCGGGGTGGAGGGAAGGGCACGTGGCGAAGAGAGGGAAGAGAGGGTGCGTGGGCACGAGGAGAGCTACGGCTGGCAGAGAGCGGGGTACGGCGCGTGGGCATGCAGGAACCTGGGTGCTGAAGCAGGAGCGTGGGGGTCTTGGGTCCTCCGGCCGAGAGAGGATGCGGGGCGGCGGCGGCGGCGGCGGCGGCGTGAGTACAGTAGTAAAGTATTGATCCACCGCCGACAATGGCTCTCCGCCCCTCACACTCCACCCCCTAACACACACGCACTACCATACACACTCACCGCACTCACATGTACACTCACACCACATTACACCACTAACTTCTTCAAGACTCGCCATCAGCGCCTGGCAACGCCTGCTCTCCCTTCGGCAGTGCGGCAGGCCGCTGCCTCGCGACGGCCTGCACGTCCTTCGGGCCAAACGAGGATCCTTACTAACAAGACTAAACAAACACACGCACAAAAACCAGCGCGATCGCCCCAGGTGCCGTAAGGCCTAGTGCCAGGCCACTCGACACCATGCCATCAGACGCCTCGTCTGCCTCGCCGCCTCGGTTTCCCGCGTCCTTCACGAGTTACCTGTATTCTCCCGATGACTTACAAAGAACAGAAAAAGTCCCGCGCTCTTAAGGAGGGCCCTGTCAAAGCGCAAATGTCAGCAGTCCCTCTCGCGCCACCCGCGCACGTCAACAAACGCTTGGCATAAGGGCCGCAAAACAGATTCCAAGTCATCAGTCGTGGCGGCGGCCTTAATCTTGACGTAGTATACTGTCGACGCTACATCTCCACAAAAGAGTGCGGCGCCCTTCTCCCCTCTCGCCGAGATAGGGATGTGTACAATCCATATCCCATGATGCCCGAAAACGAGGAGCCATAAAGTAGCGGTGACAGGCACCTCGTGTGATACTTCCTGACACCCCGAGATGAGTACCGAAAGAGGGGGAGGAGGAGGAGGAGGGAGGGCATGCAAACTGCCCTTCCATGTCTATCGCATGTGCATGCTCATGGCGTTAAATACCATCGTTAGAAGACTGCCTTACTATCATCAACTGAAATTAAAATGCAAGATTAAACTACGCATCCATTAAATGCCGATCATTGCCATGGTAATAAAACAAAGGGCGCACGATGCCCACACACCAGCCCTCCTCGCACCAACAGCACCCCGCACGCAGCGCACACGCGACAACAAGCTCCGAGAAGATCTTTGATGTTGGGCCACAAAGCCCTCGGTGCGAGAACCCCAAGAAGGGCCTAACCGCCCTGGAAAATCCTATAGTATTGATTCGGTAGACTATTGTAAGGACGTTGCCGAGAACAGTAGGCCCGCCATACACCTGAGAGCATGTAGGGTTCAGCAGCCGGTCCTCGAGCCTGGCGAGGGGATCTCGACGGCGTTTTCCCTAAATCATCCCCTCATTAAAACTGCCGCTGCTTCGCCCAAAAAGAAAAGACAAAAAAGCGACGACAGGGCATTCTCTTTAAGAAGACATGTAATACATCAAGAGGATTCGTTCTGCTGCCGTGTTACCTTCAAGGTGCGCAGCTCGGCAACCCAGGCAGCCGTGTTAAATAATTAGAGAACTGAGTTAGTGGATGTAGCCGCAAATGTCGACGTCGCTATAACCGGGTTCTTCTACCGAGCATATCCATCCTAACAAACAATGAGCCACATCAGTCGGGCGGATCAATAGACTTATTATCTCCTTCAATGCATACAAATATGTTTTTGATTAGCCTTGGTCATTCTGAACCTCCTAAAGAAAAGCCATTGACCTTTGGGATATAATCTCAGCTTAATTGGATCTAATAATGTACAGAGGATGCGAGAGAAGGCGGGAATACAGGAGGAGTCCGAACAACTACTCTTCCTTCCTCCTCCCCTTCTCTCCTTCTTCCCCTCTTCCTCCATCGCCTTGTCACATCTTCCTCCTCCATATATCTTCTTCGCCTCGCATTTACCCTTTTCACATCAACGCCACATGAACGGCACATCGCGGCTCGGAGTCTTGATGTGATTATGGGTGTGGGTTGCGTGCCATTTTTTGCCAAGCGTCGGCACTTTGGCTCCGTGCCAGCCCCTGCCATCACCGCCTCTGCCGTGCCACATTTAACATACTGTCCTAAAACCTTGCTCACCATTTCGCTTCTGTGCCGCGAAGGATGAAATTCTCCGAAGGCCGAAAGCATGAACACGTCCAAGCAAACTGGACGACGGCGAAGCATCCCACGCTCATCTGCGGCCCAGCGCGAAGGAGCCTCCTCCGCGTCCCTCCTCCTCCTGCTTCCCTGCCCTGAGGACCCGAGAGAGGAGCTGCGGAGGATCAAGCCATCCCCGAGCCAATACAGGAGGCCGTGGACGTTAGCTATGCGGTGGCTGTGGCCGGGGATTCGAATGGCGAGGCTGACTGCTGTGCTGGGGGAGCAAGACGACTGCTGTGAGGGCGGCAACTGTGCTTCTTGACCCGAGACGCGGGCGATGGCGATAGCGATGATGAATTTGGTAGTGCAAGATGCACTGACGTTATCGAAGATGATGTTGCTACTGCTACGCGTAGCAACTCGAGCCACTGCCGGTCTTGCCATCGAAGGAGGACGTGCTAATTCGTCTGGCAAAGACTGCATCGAGAGAGGCAGAGGAGGAGTTCCGGAGTGTGATCTCGCCGAGGGCCAACGCCAGGGAGGCGATGGCGGACCCCAGGGTGAGCCTCGGATCTAG
>NC_091579.1:28330671-28340671 GCF_042767895.1 Penaeus vannamei
GAGACCGCCTACACAACTTCCCTCCCAAAATTCTGCATTTCAAACGTCGCAGTAGAGCTGTGAATCACCAATAACCACGCAGCATAGACAAAGACCAGCGAGAGACAGCTCCACGACGCAAGACAAAGCCAAAGTAGTCACGCAGTGCCGTAGAGTGCCGAGATCACGAATCCAAAGACGAGGCCAGAGACAACAAGAACGTTTATTTAACGAGGACGATAAATCCCCGAAGCCACTCACTTGGCCAGGGAACTTACTACCTCCCCCCCTCCCCAGTCCCCCGACCCCCTTTAATCCTTCGTTTCATCGCTTCTCTCCATCAATACACACGCCTCTTCATAACCGGATGGAATGGACGAGATGATGGAGGGGGAAAGGCCAAATGGAGAGATAAAAAAGAGTCCCAAGCCATCGACGCCCCTCGGGACACGGCATCTGCATCCCAGCTTCCCTTCAGCGGCAATAAAACGGAGTAAGACTATATCATCCCGCGTGTCGAGGTCGGAGGCGGCCGAGTGGGTGGAGGAGGCGCTGGCGCTGGAGGGAGGCGGGCGGGGCGGAGGGAGGCGGCGACGGGAGGAAAGAGGGGGTCATAACCCGGGCCGAGAGTCATCGCAGCCACGGAACAAACACAGCGGCTCCCTGACAGACTGCAGCCCTCGTCCGCCGCTCGTTTCACTGTCATCAACCGGTTTTATAGCCGGAGGGTACAACCGGCGACCAACCTGTTGAGCTCCATCCACGTGAGGACACACTCGCCCTCACGTGACGCCCACACACTGCATGGGGGCCCCACCCACCACGACGAGTCATCATCACGCTCCACAAGAACCTAATCAACTGATTAATCATTCCATTAATAGCGAGCGCATCAGGTATGGGGGCGACTCCGGACGAAAAGCCAATACTAAAAATCTTAACACCTCATCTCACAAAGCAATTTCGTGTCCATCAACCTAGGCCCGGGATCTTTGAGCAACTGCCACACGTTAAGACCAAACAAATAAACAAACAGACCGTAAAATAGGCAACGACGGGCCATGGAGCTTCATAAATCTTCGAGCCATCCACACGTCATCCGCTGGCAACGTCCGAACCAACGACCCAACAATGGCACAGCCGATGATGAGCTCGCCGCGGAGAGCATCGACACGCCATAAAGGAATTAATAGGGTCAGTCGGAGGTCCTGAGCGCCGCGCGGGATAACATGCAATCCTCTTGACAAATGAGCGCAGCGCCCCGTCCCAGCGAAGCCACTTTTACTTAAAGAGCAATCACTCAGCCGCAGTTGCCAAGTAACAACTCGTAATGCGGCAGCTGGCGCAACAAATCACAATCAATCGTCCTCTTTCACCCCGCGGGAAGTAAACACACCATCTAATACGCGGGGCCTGCTTAACCTCCCGCAACACAGCGCGCTTCCACGACCGACATTTTATCCGCGATAAACAGAATATCGTAAACATAGAAATTCCTCATAAACCACGGTAAGCTTTTGTATGTACACTCCAACGCCATTTTTGCTGTTGCTGTTATAAAGAGGGGAGAGGTGGAGGAGGAGAGGGTGAGGGAGAGGAGCAGGAGGAGAGGATGAGGAGAGGGGAGAGGAGGAGGAGAGGGTGAGGGTGAGGGAGAGGGAGAGGGAGAGGGGAGAGGAGGAGGAGGGATAAGAGAGGGAGAGGGGAGAGGAAGAGGAGAGATAAGAGTGGGGGAGAGAGAGAGAGAGAGAGAGAGAGAGAGAGAGAGAGAGAGAGAGAGAGAGAGAGAGAGAGAGAGAGAGAGAGAGGGAGAGAGAGAGAGAAAGAAGGAGAGAAAGAGGAAGAAAAAGAGAAGAGAGAGAAAGGTGAAGAGGAAGAGAGAAAGAGAGAAAGAAAGAAAAAACGAAAGAAAAAGATAGAAAGAAAAAAAGAAAGAAAAAAGATAGAAAGAGAAAGAAAAAGCGACCGGGGATTTCGAACAAGGCCCCGGCGGAGGGAGTCGGCACGCCCCCCCCCCTCCCCCCCGATGGATCACCTCGCGCTTTGCATCGTAAGTAAACGCCCAAACCAAGCGCTCGCCAAGGCCTCCCCGGGTGGCACTCGCGGCGCGGGTTACGACGCCGCGGCCTCGCTCGCGCCTCGTCCCGCCCCCCTTCCTTTCGCTCCCGACTTCCTCGTCCTCCTTTACGTCCTCCTCAGAGTCGCCCGAAGGAGGAGGAGGTGGTGAGGGTGGTGTCGCCCGAAGGAGGAGGAGGTGGTGGCGGTGGCGGGACTGCATCCTCGGGTCTATAAATTAATTGCCCTCATTATCTCTCATAACGCGAATACGAAAGAGACGCGTCCGGTAAAACTGGTGCTCGGGAAGGCGATCGTGAATTAAAACGAATAAAAAAAAAAGAAATAGCAAAGAAATTAAGGAGCAGATCAGAGGGGAGAGCGAATGCACTCTACTACGCCAAGAGACTACATCTACTAAAATTGCTAGCTTTCAAACAGGCTATTACGTTCCACTGGTGACTGGCAATGGCTGACTGGAGGAAACATCTGAGGTTTGGAGGAAATATCTGAGGTTTATCTAAAGTTTCCGCCGCCCACCGCCGCAGGAAGGGCGGGAGAGGGCGTCGGGTGGTCTCTGAACGGCCTCCTGTGGAAGGTGGCAGATGGCAGGCAGCGGGGACACCCGACGAGAATAACCCCAGAGTTAAAACCATGAAATCCAGCCGTCGCAAGTTGTGAGGTAAAAGGCAACTTTGGTCGTTAATATCTAGACCTTTCTAACTTTGTGCTGGAGGCCCTGGGTCCGTCCTCCGGGCCGCCACGCGCCTCGCCCCGCCCGCCCGCCCCTTTTCTGATGGGGCCATCATCAGGGGCGCAGCTGAGCCCTGCCATGATATTCTCGAGACGCACTTTTCCGGGCGGAGATGCTCAATGGCGGACGGTCCTCTGGCTCGGCGGAGGGGCGAGCAGGAGAGGTCCTGGCAGCAACAGCGAGATCGGCAGCAGGAGGCGAGGTTAATGATGTTTCTCATTATTGACAAGTGGCTTGCTCCTGCGGTTACGCTCCAAAAAACAAACACGTTCACACACATACACACACAGACACAGACACACACACACACACACACACGCTTTCCCCAAACGCGCCGCAGTCTACGGAGAACGTCCTCCACATTTCATTACCCGGGGACTCCCGAGCCCACAACCAAATATTGCAGAGTAACAGTGGAATGATTGAGCGCATATTAGCAGGCCCGGATCGGCGGCGCGGCAGCGATCTGCCAGCAGTCCCGCGCTCCTCCTTGGAGTTACGAGTCCAATCTTTTACCCCCGCATGATGCGCGCCGTTCGAGGGCGTCCGTGCACCAACAGACACACACACACGCTGGCTCCCCGAACCCAATAAGGCGATAATACACTACATGGATGGGTTAGTTCCAAGCTTTATGTGCGGCGCGGGCACATACCTGAAGCCTCGGGGTCCCTAAGCCTTATCCAGCGAGAGCCTAGAGCTCCTTGCCGCGGCGCTCCAGCTTCCAGCCGGGACCTGATTCATGGGCCGCGATACCCTCGAACGCGGCGGCCTCGCGACGCTGGGACTGGGAGAGGGAAGAGCAGGGAGAGGGAGAGGAGGAGGAAGAGGAGGAAGAAGGGAAAATGGCAATAAAATTGGGAGAGGAAAGAGCAGGGAGAGGGAGAGGAGGAGGAAGAGGAGGAAGAAGGGAAAATGGCAATAAAATAATACTAAATGAAAGGTAGAGGTAGAAAATAGGAATTGGGCCTGAATGGAAGAAAGGCAATGAATAATCCACGAAAACTAGGATAAAAAGGAACAGAGATAGGAACCAGGAGAGAGAGAGAGAGAGAGAGAGAGAGAGAGAGAGAGAGAGAGAGAGAGAGAGCGAATGAATGATAAGTGGACGAGGGAAGAAGAGGGGAGAAATAAAGATATGTAAGCAGGAGACGCAAGACGGAGGCGAGGAGACGGAGACGACCGTAAAGGACAAGGAAGATACATCACAGATAAGGGTTACCGCAAAAAGGCAGGCTGACAAGAGGGTAAGTAGAAGGAGGGTTCGGTGATGGAGAAAAAAAAAATGGAAAAGGGAAGAAAGCAGGGAAGAACGGCGCCATATCTGACGTTCCCCTCCCCCCTTATTTTTCCTTTTTTCGAGTCCATTCAAAATTCCGTTCGTTAGGCAAAACAGAATGCCCTTCGAAGAAATAGAAACGGAAAAGTGCCATTTACTCATGCCATTACGCCGATTCCTTCCTCGGCGACGAAGCGGATCTCTCGGCATTCTCAACCGGATCATGTCGAACCTTAATACAATCTCGATCTTCCCCCCCCACCCCACCCCACCCCTTTTTGGCATCCAATTCAGCTGAAGAGAAAACATAAGGAATATTTAGCATATTGTGCAAAACACTCGACTATTATCTCCCCCCAACACGAATATCTTAAAGACAATCTAAATGGTTCTATACTCCAAGTGGCGCTTCCCCCGCGCGGCTTGTGAAAACAGCTCAGAAATTCTATTGTCTCTTGCTGCAGCTTCCACTCTCTTAAATCAGTGATAATGGCCACTTGAGCTGAACTATTGAGCCGCTCATTATCCGTCAAGACAAACATCGTCTAATGACCCAATTAGTTGCCGTGCTTGAAGGCGGCGGTGTTCTGCCCCGCTCGCTGTTTGCTTTGTTAAGTATTGCCCCCTACGCCAGCCGTCTTCGCCCGTCCGTCTCCGGAGACACAGTCGTTAGCGTCGCGTCCTAAACCATCCTCCTCCCCCTCCCCTCTGCCCCCCTGTCCTCCCCTCCTGCCCTCCGCGCGCTGAATCCTCCATCCTCCATCCCTCTTACCCTCCCTTCTTCACCGCACCCGCTCTCCTTCATCACTCTCCTCTCCTCCTCCTCCTCCTCCTCGCACTTTCTATTGCCTCTCTGTTCCTTCCGGACCCCTTGCCCTTCCTTTCGACGTTCCTAATGTATATTTCTCTCTCGATATTTATCACTCCCTCTCCCTCTCTCTCTCTCTCTCCCTTCTCTCTCTCTCTCTCTCTCTCTCTCTCTCTCTCTCTCTCTCCTCCCTCCGCACTTCTTTCATCTTCTTTTCCTTTCCACCTACCCCTAGCCCATGCTGCAAACAAGACTGCCGCCTCCATGCAAACAACTCGCACGCACCCCCGATGACGGAGAGAGAGAGAGAGAGAGAGAGAGAAAGAGAGAGAGAGAGAGAGAGAGAGAGAGAGAGAGAGAGAGAGAGAGAGAGAGAGAGAGAGAGAGAGAGAGAGAGAGAGAGAGGGAGAGAGGGAGAGAGGGAGAGCGAGCGAGCGAGAGACAGAAAAAGATAGATAGAGAGAGAGAGAGCGTCAGAAAGAAAGAAAGAGAGAGAGAAACATACAGACAGAGAGAAACAGAGAGACCGACTCCAGACGACGAGATCGAAGTCTCGCCGGCGGCTCCTGCGGAAGGTCCCCTCCCAACACGTCTTCCATCACGCACCTTTGCCACAATCAATTATTCTTTTGTGTGGATATCCGGCCCGAGGTATCCGACGAGTTACGCACGCCAGCGACGAAAACAGGCGCTCAAAAGAAAATTATCGAGCAGTTGGAATGTTACCGCATGCATAATGTGTCCCCGCGGCGGCGAACAAGCGATTCCAGTTGCTGCAATTCATCATGTGCGAGATAAAAGCATCGGTCGATTATCGAGCTTGTTTCGGGGATGTCCAGGGCACTTGGGGGGGAGGGGGGGGAGGAGAGAGGAGGGCACTGGGGGGGTAGGGGAGGGGAGGGGAGGGCACTTGGGGGGTAGGGGAGGGGAGAGGAGGGCACTTAGGGGGTAGGGGAGGGGAGGGGAGAGGAGCTAGAGGGAGGAAGTGGAGGTTTGTTGCACTGTTTGTCTAGGTTAGTGGGAATAAATAAATAAATAAATGATAATCTGGTTAAAGTGAGCGACTTGGCGAAGGAGATGATAAAGACAGGAGGAGGAAAGGCCGAAATGAGCACCGTGTGAGGGGGGGGGGGTACTATCCCGTTCCCTGCATTTTACTATCGACCATTTGCCGCCGATCTTACCTCCTACGGCTCCATTATTTCACAGACCTCCCAACAGAGTCGGAACGGCCCCTCCATCTCAATTATAGTCGTCATATTCTTTACCAGCGACGAAATATGGCCGCCATGAAAGAAAAATTCAAAATTATAGCTAAAACTTCCTCCCTGTCTGTAAGCGCCCTGGCAAACCCCGGCCCAAAAAATCGAGCCATAAACCAGGAGCCCATGAAGGCGTGGCTCTAACAGTTCCATTGTCTATGCTGGCGGGCATTATCCCGGGTCCTGGCGGCGCGTTACCGCAGCTCCTCTCCAGATTACAATCCAGTCGGGAGGAGTTCTAATAAACGGAAACTGGAATCCAACGCCCCGCCCGCGCCGTGATTTCCACCCCGGGCCCCGCGCGGCGAAAAGGCGGCGGGGATGTAAAGCATAAACCCCTTCTTAATCCCGGCTACCATCAGTCGGCAGTAAAAGAAAAATTATGGCGCAATGAACATGTTTCCGACTACCCTCCTCGTTGGGCAAATGGCGTCGAGATGCAGTCGACTTTATCGGTGTGAAATCACTTTGAAAATTGGCCATCAAGCGTCTCCCGGGGGCCGCGGCGTGTATATCTGGCGGCTCGTTAACCTGTGCTCACCTGGTAATCCAGGCTAATGTAGCGTAGAAAAACACTCCCGCTGCTGGCGTATTTCATGTGGCTCCCCCTCCCCCTCCCCCTCCCTCGGCTTTGTCTTCTCTCTCTTCCGTGACTCCCTCGCGCGCTCCGTCTTGTGAACTATAGATCGATTAGACTTTATCTATCGCCATTTTTGTTTGCTTTGCTACCTGCTCACGTCCCCGGAGATCCACGTGGATTTATAAGCTTCGTCGAACTGTTGTTTCGGGCGAATCCATCTGGCGTAACTCATCCTTAAAAACTTAGACGCTGGCTTACAGAAAGACGACCAGATTTACTAGCAACACCACCAGTGACACCGCCACCGACAGCCGGAAGGGGCTGCTTCACTCCCTCACGAACTGGAGCTCCCCTTCCTACGTCCCCCGACTTGCACATCCGAACTAGCTTAACCGCCCAGGTAAGCAAGGCCGTCGACACCATCAACACCCTCTACACCACCGCCGGAGACACCAGGCCGCTCGCGAGGTGCGGAGACGGCCGCCCTCACCACCGGCGGCGGCAGACACAAGCGGGGAAGGAAGGTGCTTGGCTGACTCCGGGGAATCGTCGTCATCTGCAAATGGATGCCAACTCGGCCGCTGCTTATGATTGGAGGTAATGGGTGGCGGGAGCTTGGTAGCAGCTTACCCTTCCCTCCCCCCCCTCCCCTCGCGTACCAAGAATAAGGGGGGTGGGGGCTAGGGTCGGGGTATCTTCGAGCAGGGGAGGGGGAGGGCGAAGAGTGCCCCCACACCACTATACATCTTAAGGTAATCATGGCGGGACAACAACCCCGACACGGCCAGGGGAGGAGAATAGAGATTCAGGAGGAAATGGGGAGAGCAGATCAGGGGCCGATGAGGACGGGATAATTGAGATTTGGGAGGAGGAGGAGGAGAAACCCCGAGAACGCCGCACGATATACGAGGGGATATATCGTGCGCCAGGTGGGGAGCCTCCGCCGCCCGACAGCGCTCCTGCCTGCGCTGTGCTGGGGAGGAGGAGGAGGAGGGGGAGGGGGAGGCGAGGGCGGCGGGGTTCACGGCGGCGACAGCGCCAGTGGAATCCTGAAGAGCGAGGCAAGAGAGAGCAGGGAATGGTGGGAGGACGCTCAACTCCTTCGTCTGCTAAGGAACTCGTCGGCTTATCAGCGACGAATTAATCTACCGTAATAACTAGAAGGATTTAGGAGGTTTCGCCACAAAAAAGACACTTTTTCACGCCCGTTACATATCACACATCAGAGGCCCTGGCCAAGGGCGGCTTCGCTAACTGTTGCAGTGAAAGCAATGATCAGCTGCGCGCGGACGCCCCCGATTGCCATCCACTTAACAGGACACGAGGCTGTACCCATTCCTACAAAATAATGGAGAACCTAAGGCTGTGTGGGGGGTCGTAGGGGGCCGCAGGGGGCGTGAAAGGTGGCAAGGGCGTCGGTGCGAGGCGAGAGGGAGCGGCGCCCCTGCTCCCCTGGGGGTCGTTACCTCCGGGCCGTCGACCCAACTCTTCTACCTACTCCGCTATTTCTCGCTCCCTACCTACATCCTCTCTCTCCCTCTCTCCTCTCCTCTCTCTCTCTATACGCTCTTGTTTCTCTTCGTGTATGAAGCGCCTCATCCCCTGCCAAAAATACACGCGCACAGTTCACAAATTCCCCAGATTCTGCCCCAGACAACGAGCTGAAAAAACAGAAAAGAGAAAAAAGAAACAAACGCCCCCAACCAACTTCGTCACATCGGCAACAACGACCACCTCGCCCCCTCAAACCAGCCCCATCGCCAATGCCTCGGCCATCCCCGCACGAAACTCGAGGCGCTCCTGCAACGGCCCTCGCCATCCATCCCGCCCATCCCGCCCATCGCTCAGCCCTCCGCGGCGCACTTTCCCCGCCGTTCCCCGCCGTCCCAGCGCGCCACTCGGGGAGCCAGCAGCACCAGGCCGTCCATTCCGGCCCCGCCAATGACCTCTCGATGACCTCTCCCAGCTCCTTGCAAGCGCGTCTCGTCACCGCAGCCGCCCCTCCCCTTCCCCCTCCCCCCTCCCCTCCTCCCGCTGCTCGACCTGGAACATCCGTCTCAAAAATTCATCGCGTCGCCGGTATTTCAGGCGGTCGCGACGAGCCTCCAGAGCGGAATTGCATTAGCGCGCGAGGGGGCACTGGCTTAAATTCCTCTTCACTCGGACCTCTAACTTTCCAACGTCTGCTGGGGGGGAAAAGTCGGCCAAGTTTGCCTAGGAGAGCGAAGATCACCTGTTAAATAGATCCCAGTGTCAGGCTGGTTGGCGATCGAAGTCACTCGTCCCCCTGAAGGGCTGAGGCGAGGGAAGGGCGAGGAGGGCCGCGTCGCCGCACGGTTTGCCTCGGGAAGTAAGAAACGCGCGTGCGGCCGAACGACTGATATTATAAAAGTGACAAAATGAAGAGGAAAAAACAAGACAAAGAAAACAAAAGAAAAAAAGAGGAGAAGAAAAACGGAGGGAGAAGATCAAGCATACATATGCAGCAACAGGACGGACGAAGAAAAAAGAAGCTTAAGTCTTTGAAAATAAATAATAAAAAAAAGAAAACAACAACAAAATTTTAATATATGTAACAGCAAAACTTTAACAGCAAAGAAGAATGGTAAATGTTTTCCCAAGGAGCACTGCGAGTATCAGGAAAGTCTTCAATTACTGCAAATCCCCCGAGCGTCTCATCCTGAAGGCGGGGCTCCTGAGGCTGGAAAGGCTAGGGGGTAGGGGGTGGGGGGTGGGGGTTCCTGCGTCCCTGGAAGAATGCTATGTTGCCAGGGCTGTCAATAAATGTGCTTTTATGTGGACAAGGGGACAAGGATGTTTGAAAAGTTCTTCACGTTACCATGTTTTTGTTTACCGTTTTTTCCTTCTTCTCGCATAACAACATGGCAGCATTGATCGCCGAGTCCGGGTCCTATCAAATCAGAATTCTTACTTACCATCAGTATTCAACTAATAAAAGGGGACCAGTGAATCCGAGCGCAAGGGAACGACGGCAAAGGAGGCTGCTCAAGACTCAGGAGGAGGAGGAGACGCGGCTGTCCCTCGCCGCCCCTCGTCGCCCCCTTCCCGGCCCTCTCGCCCTCTCGCCCTCTCGCCAGCGTCCGGACGGGAGAGCTCATCATCATTGCCAGATAACAACGTCATCAGCTCAAGCTTCGGTCAAGACGGCCAAGCAAGGCCGGCGAGAAATGAAGGAAGGGTTCAATTGTGGCGAGTCCTGGCGGCCGCGGCGAGGCTCAGGGGCTCAGAGGGGAGAGGGCAGAGGGGAGAGGACGAGGGGAGA
>NC_091579.1:28345671-28348171 GCF_042767895.1 Penaeus vannamei
GACAAGAAAGGCAGAGAAGAAGAAAAAAACGAAAGACAAGAAAAGCAAAGAAAAAGAAAAAGCAGAACAGAGAAAGAAGCAAAAGAAGAAGAAAGCATCAAACATAAAAAACAAAACAAAAACAAAGCACACGAGGAAGTAAAGAAGAGGAAGCGGCAAGGAAAATGAATGAAAGAATAAGAAATAAGAAGAGGGGCAAGAAAGTCGTGAAGGGCAAGGCAAGAGGCAAGTACAGGGGGCGTCTTGATGTGCATGCGAAGACGAAGCGAAGAGCGGGACCAGCAAGGGGAACAATAAACGAGAACAAAAAAAGAACAATAAACGAGAACAAAAAAAGGAACAAAAAACTGACACTCCAAAGGAAAATAGGAAGAAGAAAGACGGAGGGATATTAGGTAGAATGAGAATAAACGGAGTGAGAGGGGGAGGAAAAGGGGAAAAGGGGAGAAAAAGAGGGAGTTAGAGCGAAAGTGAAATTGAGAAAGAAAGAGAGAGGGCGAGAGAGAGAGAGAGCGAGAGAGAGAGAGAGAGGGAGAGAGAGAGACAGAGGGAGAGAGAGAGAGAGCGAGAGAGAGAGAGAGAGCGAGAGAGAGAGAGCGAGAGAGAGAGAGCGAGAGAGAGAGAGCCAGAGAGAGCGAGAGAGAGCCAGAGCAAGAGAGAGAGAGCCAGAGCGAGAGAGAGAGAGAGAGAAAAGAGAGAGCGTGCCAGAACGAGAGCCAAAGAGCGAGAGAGAGAGAGAGCCAGAGAGCCAAAGAGCGAGAGAGAGAGAAAAGAGAGCCAGAGAGCCAAAGAGCGAGAGAGAGAGAGCCAGAGAGCCAGAGAGCCAAAGAGAGAGAGAGCCAGAGAGAGAGCGCCGTACGAGCGTGGCAAACAAAAAGTTGGTAATGGCAGGGTGGTTGCCGGAGCCGTGGGTTTCTCAGGCGCGTCCACAGTGGGAGGGACCCTAATGGCCTGCACCGTCGGAAGTTGGCCGGCGAAGATTAAAGTTTGGGGACAGACAAAAAGGACAATGGGGGAATGGAACTCGTCTCTTGAAACAACAATAGCGTGGCCGGTGTGGACATGTTTCCCCGATATAATTCATTCCTCGCCGCCCCTATCGAGAGCGCGCAACGTCTCCCGGCAGCCGGCCTTGTGCTGCGGCGCACGCTGGGGGCAGGTGGACGGGGGGTGGATAGGAGGATAGGAGGATGGGTGGGTGGATACGAGGATAGGAGGATGGGTGGGTGGATAGGAGGATAGGAGGATGGGTGGGTGGATAGGAGGATAGGAGGATGGGTGGGTGGATAGGAGGATGGGTGGGTGGATTGGAGGATGGGTGTGTGAGTGGATAGGAGGGGTGTGTGGTTGGATAGGATGTGTGGGTGTGTGAGTGGATAGGATGGGTGGGTGGGTGGATAGGGAGGATGGGGGGTGGATAGGATAGGTGGATGGGGGGTGGATAGGAGGATAGGTGGATGGGGGTGGATAGGAGGATAGGTGGATGGGGGTGGATAGGAGGATGGGTGGGTGGATAGGAGGATGGGTGGATAGGAGGGATGGGTGGGTGTGTGAGTGGATAGGAGGGGTGGGTGGGTGGATAGGAGGGTGGGGGGTGGATAGGAGGATAGGAGAATGGGTGGGTGGATAGGAGGATGGGTGTGTGGGTGGATAGGAGGATGGATGGGTGGATAGGAGGATGGGTGGGTGGATAGGAGGATGAGTGGGTGGATAGGAGGATGGATGGGTGTGTGGGTAGATAGGAGGATGGGTGGGTGTGTGGGTGGATAGGAGGATGGATGGGTGTGTGGGTGGATAGGAGGATGGGTGGGTGGGTGGGTGGATAGGAGGATGGGTGGGTGGATAGGAGGATAGGAGGATGGGTGGTTGGATAGGAGGATGGGTGGTTGGATAGGAGGATGGATGGGTGGATAGGAGGATGGGTGGGTGTGTGAGTGGATAGGAGGGTGGGTGGGTGGATAGGAGGATGGGGGGTGGATAGGAGGATAGGAGAATGGGTGGGTGGATAGGAGGATGGGTGTGTGGGTGGATAGGAGGATGGGTGTGTGGGTGGATAGGAGGATGGGTGTGTGGGTGGATAGGAGGATGGGTGTGTGGGTGGATAGGAGGATGGGTGTGTGGGTGGATAGGAGGATGGGTGTGTGGGTGGATAGGAGGTGGGTGTGTGGGTGGATAGGAGGATGGGTGTGTGGGTGGATAGGAGGATGGGTAGGTGGATAGGAGGATGGATGGGTGGATAGGAGGATGGATGGGTGGGTAGGAGGATGGGTGGGTGGGTAGGAGGATGGATGGGTGGGTAGGAGGATGGGTGGGTGGATAGGAGGATGAGAGAATGGGTGGGTGGATAGGAGGATGGGTGTGTGGGTGGATAGGAGGATGGGTGTGTGGGTGGATAGGAGGATGGATGGGTGGATAGGAAGGATGGGTGGGTGTGTGGGTGGATAGGAGGATGGATGGGTGTGTGGGTGGATAGGAGGTTGGGTGGGTGGGTGGGTGGATA
>NC_091579.1:28358171-28363171 GCF_042767895.1 Penaeus vannamei
AAAAAAATAAAAACGTTGTCATCCATACCAAGAAATCCCTTTTATCTCGACTGTTCATCCATTGTTCCAAAAAAAAACTTCCCAATTCATGCTTATTCGTTCAGCGTCGACAACCGGAGAGAGAGCCCTTAGGAGTGGCATCCTATATCGGACATCCCAGCATCCCTCCATGTTTTTTTCCCTCTTTCTTTCTTTCTCTCTTTGCCGTCCGAGCTCCGGCCCCCTCATCGCCCGAGCAATTCCCTCTCTCGTGCCGCGGGGAAACACGGGCTATTCCTCCTCCCTTTCCGGGTTCTCCCTCAGGAGCCCCGGCCACCGCTAGTCCTCCCGCAGGTCCTCACTTACCGCATTAACTCACAATTACCTGGGCGTACTCCCCCCCTCCTCCCCCCTTCGCCCCGCTACTGCCTCTCCGCTCCTCCTCCTCCTTGGACAAAAATCTGGAGGAGGTTGCTAGGGGATCCCGCCTGCTAATGAAGTCAACGCGACCATTTTCTCAACAACAGAGAGGGTTTTTACCAGCCCTTCATAATCTAGGTGAATAACATGGTCTTGCCCCGACTCCCTCCATTTAGCAGACTGTGGCACTCTTCCGGACCCCTGAACTCTTATCTTTAATGCCTACATTATTTCCAGGTTTGTGTGTATGAGTGGAAGGAGGAGGAGGAGGAGGAGGAGGAGGAGGAGGAGGAGGAGGAGGAGGAGGAGGAGGAGGAGGAGGAGGAGGAGGAGGAGGAGGAGGAGGAGGAGGGCACCGAGGAAGGCATCCTGTCGAAAAGGATTATATGGCCAAAACTTCCTGATAGAGCCAGACAGTGGTCGCTCAATCTGATAGCGCCGTTCCAGCAAGGTAACGGCGCAGGCTGTCTTCATCATGCTAATAACAGATCCCCTGTTTTCCAATCGGCGTAGAAATACATTTATTATCCAGCTTTTCTAAGAGAAGGGACTCGCTCGACCGTTCGACCGCGTAGGGGAACTGAATGGAGAACTTGTAATGTAATAAATCAATATTACACACACACACACAAAAAAAAACGTTTTTACCCTCTGACTCTTCATCCTTCCTTCGTTTCTATTTTGGTGTGTGTGTGTGTGTGTGTGTGTGTGTGTGTGTGTGTGTGTGTGTGTGTGTGTGTGTGTGTGTGTGTGTGTGTGTGTGTGTGTGTGTGTATTATTCCCCCGAGCCCGGCAAATAATTTCCAAGGATCATCTCTCCGAGTCCTCCTCCCACGCCCCCATCCCCGGAGCGCCCCAGCATCTCGCCCGGGCGCCATCACGGGGGACTTACCTGGACCCTCGCGCCATCGCCATTCCAAGCACAAAAACCCCAGCGCCAAGAACCAACGGCGCTAAAACCCACGACCGCTCCCCTCGCTCCATCCCTCTTGGTTCTTGCACAAAGATGATGACCTTTGGGGCCAGCGCATGCATCACTCAGGGCTATTTTGGCCATTATTCCGCAGCTCCTCTTTCCCAGGACGCTACTGTCGCGGTTCGCTCTGCCGTCGCGGCGTCCGAAGCCCACGTACCACATGGCAACGTCCTCCTCATGAAGGGCGAGACCTCATGACTCCCGAGGCGTGTCCCAAAGGCTCAACGTATGACTGGAGCTCTTGCCTGCGTCATCTTTGGAAATTCCTCGCCTCAACAAACAACAAAAGAACGTTACGCCGCGGTTACAGCTTTCTTCAGCCTTCTTCAGCTTCCCGAAGCCTCCTCGAGCCCCTCACGCCATAGCGGCTCAGGCGCGGCCGCGTCGGGAGTCGCGCGGAGGCCCTTCTTCCCTCCAGGCTCGCGTCGGTCCCCTCGAGCCTGTGGCCTCCTCGCGCCCTCCCCGCGGCTCTGGCTCTCGCTCGCTCGCTGGTCCGCTCCCCAGACAAGCCATAAAACTTTATACTGCCCTGATGCCGCACTACAGCCTCCAGAAATGGGTCGTTCCGCAGACGACCATATTTTTAAATGTGTCGTTGATCTCGCTGAAAAGTCGTAATGTTTAGTCTTTATGTGCCCACTGAGGAGGTAATGATAGAGAAATGGGGCGCCGCCACTTGCTGAGACAACGCGGACTCCCCTACCAGCGCCGTGCTCCTGCACCTTTGTGATTGCTAATATTACACTAACTATTTTATAGAGTTGACACGGGGTAGTAAATCAGGATGTTACTACCCTTCGCGAAGCACTGAAGCACCGTCGCTTGCCCAGCTGAGGCCGCCCCTCCCCCCCCCCCTCCCCCCGACCCGGCCCCTCTCGGCCCTACACACACCGCCAGACTGAAAGGTAATATTGCAAACGCTAGGAATGAGTTGACAGATGGGCTGTAAATCAGGTTATTACGACCATTGACGGGCGCAACTGCACACCGCCGGGGGAGGAGGAGGGGGAGGGGGGGGGAGCTACTTACATATTTCACGCCGCTGTTTGATCGGTCATTTCGCAGTTTTATCGGAATGTGAAGATAGATTGCTTGTAAATCATACCACGGTGGCCATTCACCTTGATATTCCCTTTAATACAAGTTTAATGATAGGTTTGGTAGAGTGCAACCCGCTATCGACACCTGATTGATTAGCTTTCTTTCTCCATTTGCTGGAAATTCGCTAATGACCCCCTTGTTGATCAACTATTAGTGCTAACACACCTCTAATTATATCGATACGATCATGAGCCGCGTAATGAGCCTGGGAACACTTGTCACGTTGCCGGAACATGATAATTGCATTCGCCGGCATCGATCACATGCAAGCTCTCGCAACACACTCGCAAGACTTCGGCTGCTCTGCGTGATGGCCTGATGGGATGTGTGTGTGTGTCTGTCTGTCTGTCTGTCTGTCTTCCTCCCGCGACGAAATCTGCGCGACGCCGTTCACACTCGGGGCCATTCTCGACCCTCGGGATATTGCCGTATGTTGTCCTTGCGTCTCCCTGTCCATGCGGCGTCAATGTGCTGTTCTTCCGTCTTTCTGTCCATGCGCTGTCAATGTGTTGCTCTTGCGTCTCCCTGTCCATGCGTTGTCAATGTGTTGTTCCTGCGTCTTCCTATCAATGTGTTGCTCATGCGTCTTTCTGTCCATGCGGAGTCAATGTGTTGTTCTTCCGTCTCCCTGTCCATGTGGCGTCAATGTGTTGTCCTTCCGTCTTTCTGTCCATGCGGCGTCAATGCGTTGTCCTTGCGTCTCCCTGTCCATGCGGCGTCAATGTGTTGTTCCTGCGTCTCCCTGTCCATGCGGCGTCAATGTGTTGTTCCTGCGTCTTTCTGTCCATGTGGCGTCAATGTGTTGTTCCTGCGTCTTTCTGTCCATATGGCGTCAATGTGTTGTTCCTGCGTCTTTCTGTCCATGTGGCGTCAATGTGTTGTCCTTCCGTCTTCCTGTCCATGCGTTGTCAATATGTTGTTCTTCCGTCTTTCTGTCCATATGGCGTCAATGTGTTGTTCCTGCGTCTTTCTGTCCATGCGGCGTCAATGTGTTGTTCTTCCGTCTCCCTGTCCATGTGGCGTCAATGTGTTGCTCTTGCGTCTTTCTGTCCATGTGTTGTTCCTGCGTCTTTCTGTCCATGCGGCGTCAATGTGTTGCTCTTGCGTCTTTCTGTCCGTGCGGTATGATTGTTATGTCACTGTGTACCTAACCCGTGTCGCCACATCACCGCTGAGCGTAATTGTCCTTTGTCGCACATGCCAGTCACACCACACCCGGCGTGGCTGTGCGTGTCAATCTTTATAGCGCTGCTCCTCGATTGGTCTTCCGAGGGGGCCTTTCCCCTGGTCTGCTTTTCTTTCTTTTATTCGGTCTTTTTAATCCGAGTTCTTCATGGGAAGTGAGAGCAGAGATCCTACGGTCTTTTAATCCGAGTTCTTCATGGGAGGTGAGAACGGAGGTCCTTCGGTGCCGCCTTCTTCGTGCTCTGACTGCTCTGAAGGCGCTGTGCCCTGACATCCTTCCCTGAGCCCCTAGCCTTCCTTCGCCCCCTTGGTCACCTGCCTCGCCCCTTTCTCACGTGGCTCCCGTCCGACCGTCTCCCTCCACTTTCCAATTCTCCTCCGCTCTCATCTTCTCCTTCCCCTATTCTCAACTTTTTACACATTCCGCTCTTCAACTTTTCTTCTTTGTCCTCTTACGCTCGCTTCTTTACCGGCTCCCTCTCTCATTCTCATGCACTCAACACTTTCTTTCCACTCTCCCTTCTTTTTATTGGTATTTTTCATATTCACTTCGTCCACAAATTGCATTTCTCCTTCCTCCGTGTCCGAATGCCCCCTCCCCTTCTTTGACGCTCGCCTTTCCCAGGTTTTTGCCCCTCCCGATGGGCTGCCTCCCCCCCCCCTCCCTCTCAAGGACTCCCCGATCTTAATGCTTGCCATTTTTCTATCTGCTCTACGCGCCGGTGATTTATGTGGTGGCCGTGTGCTCTGTGATCTCCGCCTCCCGCGCGCGCTCCACCTCTTTCGCGCCGCGGCCTCCATCGCTGAGGATCATCTGCGTCGCCGCCAGGGACAATAATGAACGATTCGCGTCATCATCGCATCCCGATCGCAGCCATCACCGGCCCCCGAGACCCCTCTTCTGCCCCCTCGCCATCGCCATCACCGTCAACGAAGCCAAAAGTCCGCCACTTCCTCAGGACGAGCATCACCACCACGAGCGCGGCCTTACTTATCATCATCAACATCACCAGCGTCTTCATCAGCGGCGTCACCCCCTTGACCGCCGCCATCTATCACGCAAGCGCCAACAGCCCGGAACGCCACAATAAACTCGGCCAGAAATAAAATCTCCGAGTCCGAGGCATGACTGTCAATCGCAGAGGCCATAACCGGCCGTCATAAAGGGGTCCCCGTTTGAATCTTGTGTTACAGTCATGCAGAAGAGCCTCAGCCGCAATTTTACTACCCTTATTAGTCGCCGTTACGTTACAGATGGCGCTCATGAAGTTGGCTGCGTCTTTTTTTTTCTCTCTCGTCTTTAACGCAGCGAGTCGCAAAGGGTCGTGGAGGGACGCGA
>NC_091579.1:28365671-28380671 GCF_042767895.1 Penaeus vannamei
TACATCTCTCTCTCTATATATATATAATCTCTCTCTCTCTCATACAACCCTGCCCACATGCAATACGTATACATGGGATAAACAGCAGTGCCACAAGTACGTATAGCATTGCTATTTACCCCCCCCACCCCCGCCGCTCCAACGAAGACTCCAGCTGCACCTCTTCCTGGCGTCAATAGTCTTCGTGTGCAACCCTATTTCAAACTCAAGCTTTGTAGTTAGAGGCCACTTTTACGGCAGCGTGTGGAAGAGTGCCACCCGCCTGCAAGCGCCGAGGTTTGGGTGCCGTATTAGGGAGCCGAGGGCGCTTGGCGTGCATTCACCAAGGCAGGAGCCGAGCAGAGAGCGAGGTGGAAGCAGCAGCAGCAGCAGCCGAGCACGGAGAAGCGAGGGGTGGCCACAACCTTGCAGGCCGTCGTGCAATATTGAACAGAGGGGATGGGGCCGTGTGGTCCGCCGGAGGGAAACACCGCCACATACGCTCTCCGCTGCCTTACCTTCCCCACAACACGGCACGCATCAAACGGCGCTTCACGACGCCAAGTCTCCCTACTTCCCTCTTGGCCGCTCGATATGCAGCTTCTTGACTGCTGCGCTAATAACCGTCTTACCAGCCATCTTGAACGGCCGTCGCTCGAGGGAGATAACGCGGGACTGACGCTTCGCTCTGGTGCAACATTTACTGCAACGTAAACATTCAATAGGCCGGTGTGATGGGGGAGGCAATCGATATTATAATTCCCTTTGCAGACGACCTTTCTCCGGGTAAAAATTAAACCTCCCGAAACCAGCTGGGATCTGGAGATACAGACATACTAAGGACAAATGTCTAGATATGAAAGTTTTTCGTTCTTGCTTTTTACTTCATACCTAGAGCGTTGCATCTAATATCTTTCTGATGCACAGAGGCAGTGCTTCTTGCTGCCGAAGAGAAGCCGTTGCGGCGGGGGCGACGAGGGCAACAAAGGGAGCAGAGGCACCGGAGGCGGCGGCGGCGGCAGGGTGGCCCCTGAGCCAAGCTTGTGCAGTTCCTGCCGGCGGGTCTTAGGGACGAGGAGCTTCACGGCCGAAAGGGGTAAAAATGCCGAGTAATGGCCCGAGTAAAGCCCGCTCAGGGGGCACCCCGTCCCTGCCCCTCCTGTCGCTACTGCTCCCGGGGTGCCCCCTCGACCCCAGCCCTGCTCCTCCTCCCGCTCGGTTCACAAACAAGTATTCACTGACGCACACGCGCACGCACCCAAGTCCCTTTTCACCGCACTCTACAGTGACTAAGATGCGTATCTGAGAACGGCCCCGAGGAAAAAACAACATGGAAGCACGACTCGCAAAGTTTATTCCCAGCGAAGGAACTCGGGAGCGCGCGCACGTAAGTAGATAGCCAGACTTTCTTTCCCGTTATATCTGTGAACAAAGGGTATCCGGCCGAGGCTCCTGCGGGTGACTGATATATGGCAAGAGTGCAGAGAATAGGTGGCCGCGCCGACGGAAGGGGGGAGGGGGGGCGGAGGGGGGAGAGAGGGTTGGGGAGCGGGAGAAGGAAAGAGGGGGAGGAGAGGGGAAAGGAGGTAAGGAATAGGAAGGAAAGGGAAAAAGAGGAGAGACGGACGAGCGGAGAAAGGGAGGAGGAGGAGGAGGAGGAGGAAGAAAAGGAAAGAGGGAGGGTAGAGGAAAAAAAGAGGTAAGGAATAGAAACGAAAGGGAAAAGAGGAGAGTCGGACGAGCGGAGAAGGGGAGAAGGAGGAGGAGAGAGAGAAAGAGCGAAATGGTAAAAATGAGAAGGGGGAGGAGAAGAAGAGAGCAGGAGAAAAGTGGAGGCAAAGAAAAAAAGGAGGGAGAAAGGAAAAAAAAGGGGGGGAAGGAGGGGACTCGCGAAAGAGAAACGGGGCAGAACAGGAATAAAAATGAACAAAATACAAACGCCAGCCTATGACGAACGGCAAAAAAATATTCTACGAACCGTCCGCGACCATCCCGACCATTCACACGGCCGCCATTGCTCTCCTCTCGATGCAGAAGAGCCCAAATAAACATAACAGAAGAACAGACCCAATCAAACTCGGGCCCGGTCAAATCCCTCCAAAACTGACCCCTGGCAAGCCATGTCCCTCACGCGGCCATGCACTCCCTCAAAACCTTCATTACCTTCCTTGATTACCTTCTCGATATAACACCATACCTCGCTCGTTCTTTCTTCCTCTCTCTCTCTCTGTGTCCTCCCTCCACTTCGTACCCCCTCCCCCCTCTCCCACACTCCTATCATCCCCCTCCCCCTGCCCACCTGATTCTTCCCCTACCCTTCCCCTACCTTCATTGTTCATTTCTCCCTCTTACCCTGTCAGCACTACCCTCGCCCTCCCGTCCCTGTCTCCAGCACATTCTTCACGCTGTAAGTAGAACGCTCAGAACGTGTCTTCTCGGCACTCTCATTACACTCGCTCTTCGCCTCTCTCATGCGGGTATTTCGAGTGCATTTGTTTATGAGAAGATCAATAAGTGACTTGTTGGTTGGGGTCAGCATGCGCATTTTTTTTTTTTTTTTTTTTTTTTTTTTTTTTGTATCAGTTCGATGCATTGCATGATGTTTTAAAGATAAAAAAGGTCTTTTGAAGTCCAACTAGGCGTGTCTGTGTGCATGAGGCTTCAGTGTTCGGGCGCGGGGAGCAGAAGGAAAAACGCCTGAATTCGTGATTTTTCCTCATGGGCGGTGTGTGCTCAGCCGTCAATCACAGCGCAAATGACACAGAATCTCTCGTCGCCACTCCATGTGCCACGCATTAACAGCAACTATGAACAGCAGCGCATGACGCGAGCTGGAGTTCCCCGGACAAGTGACAAGAGTTCATGCGTCACATGCTGGATCTATTTCTCCTGCAAACACAATCATCACAGCGATCAGCTTATCGCCTTGCAGAGCATAATTAGCGATAACCCCCAGGGTGCAATCCTTCATTATCACATGCACGCGAAATGCCGCCATAAGTCAGGGCGGAGGCGCGAGTGCGAGCGCCCCCGAGGCCCGGCCAGCGGCGTACGGACGGGCGCGACGGCCCCCCGCGGCGTTGTGACTGGTGCTGGCGAGTTGATTGATGCGGCCGCGGCAGGTGAAGTGCCGGGCGGGGAGCGGGCAGCGGCCTCGTGGCACTCGGGCCGAGTCGGGCCGCGTGCTGGCTCCCTCGGAGTGCCTGGGCCGTGGCACCGGGCAGCGGGGGTGTTTGTGTGTCTATGGGATGTATGGTAGTGGGAGTTTGTGTGCGTGTCTAGTGGGTCGTCGGCCTCGTAATGGGGCGGTCGCTTTAAGGCCCACCACCGGAGGGGATCAATAGGCCGTCTCCCTCCGCCCACCGTGGAGGCCTCGCTCCTGCTCGCCGGGCCTTCTGTACCCATGCCCACCTCTCCCTCCGCATGCCCCGGGATCTTTCCGGTCCCGAACTCGCGGTGCCCTTCGAACACTGACATGGATTCCACCGACGATCTTTTCCAGCCTTCGAAATCTACCCTGCGAAGCCAGAGATCTCTTCGGTCCCGCCTCGCCCCCCGTGCTTCCTTCCCTTCTCCCTATGGGTCCGTCCGCATCGCTATTCCTTCCCTCCTTCCCCTGCCCGCGTTCCCTCCCCTCCCTCCGCAGCAGCGCGTCGGCTTGGTCCCCCAGAGCGGCTGAGAGGGTCCCCACAGACAGGCTGTCAGGCTGGCCACATGACAAGGTCCCCAGGAGGCAGGATCAGCGAGAGCCGCCGTCACCACGCTGTCTGGACACAACACCGCCTCGCTCTCGACCTCAGCTGCCACCTCTCCCCTCGCCGCACACCAGGCCGGGCATAAAACGAGGAAAATTAACGTCTGAAGAAGCCAGGTAACCAAACCCGCGAGAGCTTTGGCGATCCGATCAATCGCAATAACCACCAGTACATCTGACGCTAAAAAATAACGTTATCTTTATAAGTAGTTAAAATATGGCGGGGAGGGGACACGACCGAAGACGAACTTTCAACCTAAATATGAGCCGGAGAGCGAGCGGGGAGGGAAATAAAGGAAGGAAAGAAAGGAAGGAAGGAAGGAGAAAAGGGCCAACACCTGGCGAAGAGGCGCAGAAGCCAGCGACAGGCAAGGGGGAGCCATCGGCCCAACATCGAGTCATGCAACAAGACGGACCTAAAAAGAAAACTGGAGATACATGAGGCAGAGAGAGAAGTAAGATCTAAGTAAGAGAAGTTAGGAAACAAAGACCAGCAAGAACACTAAGGCAATGCAATCAAGCACAAGTGGATGAAAAGGTAAGTGGAGGTGGGGAGCTGAAGCAAGGGAATGCAAGAAATATAAATGTGGAAGCAAGAAGGAATAATTACAAGAGTGCAAGAAGTCAAGTCAACGGTGCGTAACGAGCAAGCGCGAGTGACGAATGACACAAAGAGCAAAAGGCAATATATAGGACAGGGGAGAAACAAACAAAAAAGATCAAAAAGCCAAAAGCAGTAAAACAAAACGAAGCACAAAAAACAAGACGGAAATCACAGGCAGCAAAGAGAATAACGAGAAAAAAACACACCAAATAAAACCAACGACCGCAGAAACGAGAAAGCACGACAGCAAAAACAAAGAACAAAAAAGAACTCAAACAGGAAGCGGCGACGAGGCAAAGAGCCGAGAGCACGAGCAAGAGATGCTGGGGGCGGCGCCAGCGTGTTGATAACACAGGTGAGGCTTATGAGTGAGGACGCGGGGCTATGAGGTGTGGTGGGTAATGGGCTGAGACGCGCCCCACGACCCTCGCGGGGACCACACCGCCAAAGCGACGGCGACGCTACGCTGCCATGACGTGAATTGTGCAAAGAATGAACGAGGCAACGCCCCCGCGCCCCCACGCCCGCGAGGAGCAGCGTCGGGCCCTCGCTGGCAAGGGAGAGGGATGGGAGGGATAGGAGGGAGAGAAGAGAGGGGAGAGGGGTGGGAGAGAGAGAGAGGAAAGGGGAGAGGGGAGTGGGATAGGAGGGAGAGACGAGAGGGGAGAGGGATAGGAGGGAGAGAAGAGAGGGGAGTGGGATGGGAGGGAGAGAGAGAGGAAAGGGAAGAGGGGAGTGGGATAGGAGGGAGAGAAGAGAGGGGAGAGGGGAGTGGGATAGGAGAGAAGGGGGAGTGGGATGGGAGAGAGAGGGGGAAGAGGAGGGAGAGCTGAAAGAGGAGGAAGAAAAAAGGAGCAGAGGTAGAGGACGAGGAAGAAAGGAAGAAAAAAAGGAGCAAGAGGAGGAGGAGGAGGAGGAAGACGACGAACGGGAGGAAGAAGAAGAGAAAGATTAGGAGAATGGGACGAGAATGAAGAAGAGGAGGACGAAGAAGAGAAGGAGAAGGAAGAAGAGGAGGAGGAGGAGGGGCGAAACACAAGGAAATGGGAAAACAAAAGCAAAAAAAAATAGGAGATACAGATTTTCACACACAAGCAGAAGTAAAAATGAAAACAAAGAACACCAAAACGCCGAGAGAGGATGATCGTGACTTTCCATCGTCCTTATTCATCAACCCTTTGGCTCTCCGCTGGATATTCCTTCTCGCCAAAATCTAGAAATACACAGGCTAATAAAAATAAACACCGCCCATAACAACAGAAAGCGTGGGCTGTGAAATGCGATCCTGGATCTCAAGACCGCAGAGATGACGGTTATCAAAGTGCACGTATCTATTTATCTTTAGGACACATAAATAAAAAGAAAACGTTAATCCACTACTCCCTCTGACTTCTTTCGCTCGACCAAAAATATTTGTGGGAAAAATAAATAAAAAAATAAAAATTGCAACTTCCTATCTAACTCATTTTTTCTCCGTTTCTCTTTGCCTTATTTATCTTTTTCTGTCTTTACACCTCTCTCTCTCTCTCTCACATATATATATATATATATATATATATATATATATATATATATATATATATATATATATATATATATATATATATATATATAATGTGTGTGTGTGCGTGTGAGTGTGCGTGTGCGTTTGCGTGTGCGTGTTTTTGTTTATGTTTATGTTCGTGTGCGCGTGTCCCCACACCCGATCACACAACCACACAGCCTCGCCAATAAAAGGAAACAAGAAAACGGAGCGAGGCAAGCGACTCCAATGTAGATCGTAAAATTAGATACAAATAAAGTTAGGAGAAACTGCTGAGTGCTATTAAACCGGACCATCCCGGGCCACATTTTACCTTAATGGGCCTCACAAATGATAACATTAGCCAGCTATAGGATTAAAAGAAAATGCTGCAAGGGATACGAATGGACCATCCCCGGACACAAAATTCCATGCTAAAGGACTCAGAGGGGGATAAGATTAACTCTTAAAAAAATAAGTGAATTAATCTAAGAGGGAAGGGGGGGGGGGGGCATTGGTTCCTCCGAGGCAACATTTTCCGAGTGGCCGTCTGCGTTCCCTTCCCCCTCCTTTCCTCCCCTCTTCACGCCCTCCTCCCCCAACCTCCCCTTCCTCTCCCCTCTTCACGCCCTCCTCCCCAACCTCCCCTCTTCACGCCCTCCTCCTTCTCTCCCCTCCCCCCTCTTCACGCCCTCCCCGCCCCTCCCTCTCCTCGCCCAGTGCCACTGACGCCGCCCCCCATAACTCAGCGCAGAAAAAGCGTACTCGAAACCCGGGTGTCGCGTAAGTTTTAATTAAGGGGCGGCCCTCCCGGTCCCAGGCAGCCCCTCAGGATAGTGTATGGGGCCAGCAGGCGCGAAAATTCTAAAAAGTGTCTGTACGACGTCCGGTCCGCGTCCTTGCAGAGTGACGTCAGCAGACGGTTCCTTCCGGACGCCCCCCCCCTCACCCCCCCCCAAGACCCGATCTGCTGATGAAGACGATCGCATAAACCGCGCGCCACAAACCCGGGGGTTAGACGTGTCCTTCCATCCCGGCTGGCACAATTTTGCATAATTAACGTAATACACTCACGCACGCAAAACACATTACCGCCCGCCCGTGTCCCGCCCCCGAGCGCATCGCACAGGGCACGCGGGGAGACGCCCGACGGAAGCCTTCAAGGTTCGGGGGGACCGTGAGGCTGACCTGGAAGGAATCGAGACGCGCCGAAACATGCCCCCGTCCTCGTCATCTGGCCCTAATTCAAGTCCTTCGGAGTCCCTCGAAGTCCCTCTAGTCGGCAGGAGTCCTAGCAGAGTCCAGAGTCCCTTCCTCCCCCGCCCCCGCCCCTTCCGCTCACGAAGGTGTCCCGAGTCCCCGGCAATAACGGCATATATATAAAGCATGGCGGCCCAGATAACGTGGCAGGCCCGGGAGCCGCCCTCCTAAACCGTACCCTAACGCGTCTCGGCTCTAATTCTAAGATAGAGGAGGGAACAAGTCAGCGCCTAAAATTAGACTCAACGAAGAGATTAAACTCCGCTCACTAGATGGCTCGCAGGGGAGTCCGCGTATTTTTCAATTGTGCGGGGTGGGGTTGGGTGCCCGTCGACCGGGGGGGGGGGGGGGCGCCGCCTCTTCGCAGGGGGACGCTCCTGCCTCTTATTATTCGTTACGTACGACCCGGGGCTTTTACGGTGTAACGTCATTATCGTGTTACCACAAGCCCCGCAACGACGGGGGATTATACTTCCTCGTGTCTCGAGGATCCTCGGCGCGGCGGCTCCCAGGCACCGGGGCTGGATCACAAAGACAAGAAGCGCCGCGCTTTTTCCCTGCCTCGCCGCCACGGGGGCCGTCACGCTCCTCTACTAATTGTCGGTGCACGATGCAAAACCCCAGGAAAGGTTGCACGATGCAGCGCGCACAGGGAAGAACTCGGCTGAATTTACCAAATTCTTTCGGGTTGTTCCTCCGCGCCGATCCCTTCCGCCCCGCAAGCCCATCACATGCCGCCGATAATGAAGAATCAACTCCTTCCCGGGCGAGGCGAGGCTCGTAAGTCCTGCTTCACGTGTCTCCAACTTGGCAACATTTTCTCGAGATTCTCCGTGCCTGTCACCCTGTCCCCCCTTTCCTCCCCTTCCGACGGGGCTCCCTAGCTCCTCCTTTGCCATCAGAGCCGTCACCCTAGCTTGCCCACCTGGCTCTTGTGCGCACTCCCGTCCCTCTGCTCCTTCAGCCCTCCTCCTACGTCTCTCCTTCGCCTATCTCTCCACTCCACCTTCTATCTCCTCCTACGTCTCGCCTCTCCTTCGCCTTTCTCTCCCCTCCATCTTCTATCTATCTCCTCCTACGTCTCGCCTCTCTCTCTCCTCCCCCTTCTATCTATCTCCTCCGTCTCGCCTCTCCTTCGCCTATCTCTCCCCTTCACCTTCTCTCTCCTCCTACGTCTCGCCTCTCTCTTCCTTACCCTTCCAACCATCTCCTCCTACGTCTCGCCTCTCCTTCGCCTCTCTCTCTCTCCCTCCACCTTCTATCTATCTCCTCCTACGTCTCACTTCTCCTTCGCCTCTCTCTCTCCTCTACCTTCTATCTATCTCCTCCTACGTCTCGCCTCTCCTTCGCCTCCCCCCCCCCCTCTCCCTTCCAACTATCCAACTCCTGCTCCTCTCCTTCGACGTCACCCGGGCTTCTGCGCCTTCGGTCTGCACACACGGATCCCTTTCTCGGCTTCAGCTTTCGATTCCTGCTGTCACCGCTTTCTCGCCTCCCGTTTGCGGCCTCATCGCCACTAATTGTCCCCTCTTCTACGACAATTAGGGTGGGCCGCTATCAATAATTGGCGACAAGCTTCAATCTCCTCTCATTACGCCGTGTCATGCTCTTCATAACCTGCAGAAATTGGCCACAATTTTCAAACTCATCAATTAAATGTAAATCACCTGTCCGGAATAAATTGAGGCAGTGTAATATGAACTATGGGGTCCACTCAGGGTCTCAACAATTGGTCAATAGGGCGTGTTGCAAGACCAATAACCAGAGACGTGATCATTACCGAAACCAAAACAGAAGGTGGCGCCGGAGGACTTCCAGACACGTTCATTATGCCCTCATCACCACAAGACTGCATTTCGCTGAAGCACGGAAATGATTACACGCAAAAACATGAGCGGTCGCGAGGCCTTCCGCGTAATGTAGTAACACAATCTTCGAGCCTAAACAAACACACAAAAAAAAAAGAAAAAAAGAAACACACACAAAAAAACTCATTCCTGGATGCCACACTTCCTATAATCACAATCAGAGACATTTCAGGGCGTATTACGATTCCAGGTACTTCCACTTTATATGTATATTGGAGACAGTGCTAAGGGGGAATTCAGAAAAGGATATTCCACACCGAAGGCGTCGCTATTACGTTTCCCTCATCAAGGAATACAATCTAATACCAAAGTGCGGATGACAATGAGGGAGAAAGGATCCGGCACCAAGGATCAGAGAGAGAGAGAGAGAGAGAGAGAGAGAGAGAGAGAGAGAGAGAGAGAGAGAGGGTGAGGGAGAGGGAGAGGGAGAGGGAGAGGGAGAGGGAGAGGAGAGGGAAAGGAGAGAGGGAGAGTGAGAGGGAAGAAGGGAGGGAGGGATAGAGGTAGGTAAGGAGGGAGGAGGGAGGGAAGGAAGGGGGGAGAGAGGAAAAGAGGGAGAGGGAGAGAGAGAGAGAGAGAGAGAGAGAGAGAGAGAGAGAGAGAGAGAGAGAGAGAGAGAGAGAGAGAGAGAGAGAGAGAGAAAGGGTGAGACAAGGCCGAATGTGCACACCGGAGACAGGGCCCGAATGACCGGGGACTGGGCTGCGGGTCGCGAGAGAGGAGTCAGCCCAGTTGGAGGTGATGGATGGCTCACTTTGTTGGCCGCTTATCACAGTAATGATGATGATACACCCACCGACACACTGCTTATCGCCCTCTAACAACTGATACCACGAGGCACTAACTCTCCCGCCTACATTCGCCCCTTCATAACCTCCGTCCCGCGGCAATCTCGCCCCATCCGTCCCTGGCACCCGCCCCCACCTTCATTATTACTCTCGCCCGCGCCCATATCCCGCCCTCCGCACCGCTCGTCCGAGGCAAAATTCCCCTACACCGCCCATCTCGCCCCTCGTTCCTCCAGCGGCGTCGCCTAGCTTCCCCGAGACACCCGCCGGCGCTTTGCATAAAACATGCCCCTCCTGCAGGACCCGCCCGCGTCCACCGGCGTCCTGAAGCACCCGAGGGCCTCGCCGGGCCCCGACTCGGCGTTCGTCATCCTAAGGAAATCAAGAGACTTATCCCGGAGATCAGCGGCCCTCGAGACAAGCATTCCCCTCGCCGCCAGGAAGGGGAAACGGCTGCAAGGCTCGCTCAAACCTCGGCAAGTAGCGAGTGAAACGCCGGACCCGGTGATCAAGCCGGGGAAAGGAGGGGCGGGGGAGCAGGAGGGGGGAGGCAGGAGGGAGGGAGGTAGGAGGGGGGAGGCAGGAGGGAGGGAGGTAGGAGGGAAAGAGCAGGAGGAGGGGAGGAGAGGGAGAAGGGAGGAAAGGAGGTGAGAAATAGGAGGAGAGAGGGGGAAGGGAAAGAGCAGGAGGAGAGGGAGGAGGGAGGAAAGGAGGTGAGAAAGGGGAAGAAATGAGGGAAAGAAGAGAGACGGTACGGCAAAGGAGAGCAGGAGAAGGAGGGTAGGAGAGGGAGGAAGGAAAGAGCAGGAGGGGGTGGGTAGGAGAGGGAGGAAGGAAAGAGCAGGAGAAGGAGGGTAGGAGAGGGAGGAAGGAAAGAGCAGGAGGAGGAGGGAAGAAGGTGAGAAAAGGGGGGAAAGAAAGAAGGGAAGGAAGCGAGGAAGGGGGACGGCGAGGCGAAGGAGAGCAGGAGACAGGCGTGCGAAGGGTAGATGGATGGCCCTCAAGCTCGACTGCACCTTGTGTTGCTGCTGAAGTCGGGTGCTGATGCCAGCCGGGGGTTAGTGACGACACCGGGCGCAACAAACCTCCCTTGAAGGTGATGTCGGTTCGGCCTCGGGGAAAGGCAGTTTTAGAGCGGTTTACCCTCGTTTTACAAGAACCGGCATATGCAAGAAACAACGAAGATCTGGCGCAACATGAGAGAGAGAGAAAAAAAAAGTGTTGCCCAATAGACAAAACCGAACCGCCGCAGACACGGAGGAAATGAGAAATAACAGAAGACAAAAAGCCCCGAAGGCGAAGAAGAAGCCAAAGCAGAGTCTCCGAAGGCGGAGGCGACGGCGAGAGGAGAGGGAAGGAGGCACAAGAGGCGCGGAGGAGACTGTCATCTCCCGCCATCAAGGTAATCGGCGCTGCGAGTGAGTGTGTAATATCACCACCTGATTAATGGACGTCATCACCACCTGAGCCGCCTCGAGGGACCCTACCATCACCCCCCCCTCCCCTACCAACCTCCTCTTCCTCCTCCTCCTCCTCCTCCACCACAAGCCTCCCATTTTCTTACCTTTTTCCGTTCTATTCTCCCTCTTCGTTATTTCCATTTCCCTGCCTAGTCCTTTATCATATTTTCTCCTTTCTCTTTACTTGTTCATAATCTATTCTGATGGTACTGATGCTCTCTCATTCCAAATATACACACATGCACATATCCACATGTGTATATACAAGTGTATGTATTCCTATGTGTGCGTGTGCGTAAATGTATGTACTATGTATTATGCATGTCTAAATCTATACATATACATATTTATATCTACTCAAATCTCTCTCTCTCTCTCTCTCTCTCTCTCTCTCTCTCTCTCTCTCTCTCTCTCTCTCTCTCTCTCTCTCTCTCTCTCTCTCTCTATATATATATATATATATATATATATATATATATATATATGGATGAAGAGATGCACATAGACGTCGGTGGCAGCCTTGTGTCTAATAAAATATGGAGGCGGGCGCGGTGTCCTGGGCTGAGCCCGCGCCCAGAATAACGACCAATATCTCACGCGCCGTCATCATCACCTGAAAAACTGGCCCGCACCTCGCACCTGCCGGCCCTGATCCACGAGACAACTTCACACAAACTATCTCGCCACTTAATATACGCTCCCACTATATTCTCCCTCGTGTATAAACATTACCACTCCATCACGGGCCTAAAAGGCTCGACCTCGTTACGGGGCCGCTCGAGATCATCGTCGCCGACCTCGCCCTTCGCCCCTTCACCTCGTCGCCGCTGGCTTCGCGGCGGGACGAAGGCGGCGGCGACGGCGACCTTCGCGCGGCGGCCGCTCTGCCCCGCCGGCGAGCGATGGGGAGAGCGAATGGCTCCCTTTATCCGACTCTCTATCAATGCGCAGAGAAAATCAAAATTTCTCTCGGAATATCATTTCAAAAGCAAATGTTTCTAACAAGTGATCTTTGGGTGCGCCTCGGCCACGGTTACGTGACATCTCCAAATCATGCAACGAGGAACTAGACTATTAGCATTGTCGGCGTCTATGCCTCCTGTTCGCGTCCTTAACCGGTAAACAAAACAAATAAAACGTTCAACTAATCAAAACAAACAAACAAAAATCAGAGGCGATGCCCTAACTCTCCTCCTCCTCCTATTCCTCCCTTTTTTCAACACGCGTATAATTCACCTCGCGCATCTCCCCTCTCCCTCAGACGTCGTGTTCTCGTGGCACTCTCGACACAGTGCCTGCAGCCGGGCTCTCCTCCCCCACGCCCGGCGCACAGCAGCTCGCACACCCCGGGCGAAGACAATGCTACACGCGCATGGCGGATCATGCGACTCCGGCCGCAGCGCCCCCTCCGCCGCCCTAATGAACGCCATCACATGTTCATCCGCCCCACGGCAGCCAACACCTAAATTACGCCACTTTTGACGCGATCAAAGGTTTGCGCTCCTGATAAACGGCCTTCGCACACATTCGCACAACACGAGCAATGCAATAAAACCATAATACCAATATACCCGAACACGCCCATTCCTCCCGCGAGCTTTTCAAACCACAACGCCCTCTGCCTCGGCCATAAACTCTCTCTATTTTCATAATTAACACCCATAGCGCACGCCACGGCCCGAATTGGCCAGGCTTTCCCACTCGGTCGCGCGACTCGATCTGAAAACCCGCGAATGAGGCTGGCGATGCATCACCGTTCCCCGATTCCCCGCTTCGCAGCCCGGTATAATTGGGCGGAAACCTAGAATTAATACCGAATAATGCGGATTTTCTCCTCCCCCGTCTTCTCTTTCTCTCTTTCCCTTTCGTTCTTCCTTTATCTTTTCACAATTTTACAGCCTTACAATTTTCTCTTTCTCTCTTTCCCTTTCATTCTTCCTTTATCTTTTCACAATTTTACAACCTTACAATTTTCTCTTTCTCTCTTTCCCTTTCATTCTTCCTTTATCTTTTCACAATTTTACAGCCTTACAATTTTCTCTTTCTCTCTTTCCCTTTCATTATTCCTTCCTTTTTTCAAATTTACAACTTTATTACTTCTTTCCTCCATACAAAGAAATGCAACCATAGCATCACCATAGCCACCATTACCCATTATCATAAACACTCACTTCCCACACCCAAATCTCCCTCTCTTGCTTCCCTCTCAATTCCACCCATTCGAGCTCCATTCCCTCCCTCTCACCCACCCATCCGTCTCCTCCTCCCTATTACTCCACCCCTCCCACTTCCTCCTTCCCCCTCTTTCGCAACAACCTACAAACAAGACAGCGAAAAGTCATCTCCTCCCAATAATTGCAACGTAATCAAGAATCACACAACGGCCCCGGAACACATCCCGCAACGATGACGCCGCACTATCGCTTTCTATAATCACCGTACAACTTAGACAACACCAGTCATCAGGTCATAGAGCTAACACCGATGACCGCGCAACAAAGTTATCAATGATGGCTCGGCCGCGCTGCTACACGACGCTCATCAGCCAACGCTATCATTAGCAATCTCAACACAAAGTCGTCATTTATTTACTATGGCTACAACATAACTACCAATAATTCTAGGCAAGTGATGATGTGCTCACCCACACGTGCATCTCGGCGAGACAGCGCGCGCAGATCCTCATATATACGAATAGCTGTGTGTGAATATATATGGACGTTCACCTATCTAACTCTACGCGTGTGTACATGTATGCGTATGTATATATATGTGAGTATGAATATGTGTATGTGTGTATACATACATGTATATATACACCTATATATACATACATCCATATATGTACACACACACATATACACATACACACTAATACAAAACGCCAACGCTCCCAAATGCCTGTCCTCCATCAGCAGAGCAGACAACGCCGTCCCCTCCCCCCCCCTCCCACCCACCCCATCGCCACCGAGAAAAAGAAATGCCTCAAAACTGTCATGTGGCCGGGGAATTAACAGCAATAAATAACGCGGCGGTTCCTGTACGACGGTAGTTTGCAACAGATAACGCCTCCCATTCGTCATAAGCAATGCGCGGTTTGCACCCTTCAATCAGAGATCGTCAACGCGATTGCACAATTCGGACACACTCGAGGGGGACTCTCATCTGACCGGGACATTTTGGAGCAGCCAGCGCGCGGCCGTACCTCGGGGGACTCGTCCTCAGGCATCGAGGCTCAGCTCCGGCCGGCGTTCAACACGTGGCGGCGGCGGCGGCGTCAGCTGGAGGGCGAGGTTCGAGCACAGGCGCCCTCCGTGCCAGGAGAGGAGCCCACTGCTACTTCTGCTCCCCCTACTCTTTTTTCTTCTTATTTCCCTTCTTTTCAATCTAGTTCTTCCTCCTCTTCTCCTCCTCCTGCTTTCTCTCCTTCTTCTCCTCCTTTTTCTTCCTCTTCTTCCTCTCCTCCTCCTTTTTCTTCCCCTCCTCCTCCTCCTCCACTCCCCCGCCGGAACCAAGGCGGCAAAGAATAAAACAGGCGATAAAGACCCTCCCGGCGCGGAGTTTCCCACGTTGAAGCCGCGACTCGCCATCAAATTGACGGGGGAGCCCACGGATGACAGATTAAGGGGAGGGAACGCCACTAGTAACACAGCTAAATTACCGGTATAAATCTCGCCGCATACTCCATTATCTATTTTTGGCTCCCTGATTGGCATCCTTCATGCTATCACTGATACACATTGTGGGTTTGTTTCAGACTTCTTA
>NC_091579.1:28385671-28393171 GCF_042767895.1 Penaeus vannamei
TAAAAAGGTATCGAGCGCCATCTAAGGGTCAGGTAGCCTGCAGACAAGACAGCACAGAAGACTGGCACAAGAGAACACTGGCTGCTGCGGAGGGAAGGGGCGGCGTAATCAGACCCAGGGCGGGAAGATCCGCCAGGTCAAAAGGTACACCACCGTCCCTCGAGCCAGGACTCGACCTGACCTTTCCCGAGCCGCGAACGAGCCTTCGCAGGGCTTCACCTCGCCGCCAGGGAGCTTGTACTCTGCTTCCAGCCCCGAGTCCTCCCCGGCCATTAACATCAGAAGGAAGTAACTCGTGTAAAAAGCCGTGGGCGTGCGGGCGGAGGGAGGGGGGGGGGGTAGGGGGCGTCGTGGCTACACCAGCGAGCCGGCCGCGTGCAGAACAATGGCCGTCCGCAAAACAAAGGGTTGCAAGGCCCGGTAAGAATACACCCATCCATAACTACTCGCCGCTGACTTGTCCCGCAACAATGGTGCCTCAGACTGCCTCCACCTGGCCGCCTCCACCTCTGCCTCCCCCGCCACCTCCACCCGCTCCTCTCTGCGCGCCCCTCCACCTCTTCGCCTCCGTCCCGGCATCCACCCAGCCTTCACCCCGGCATCCACCCAGCCTCCGTCCCGGCATCCACCCCGCCTCCATCCCGGCATCCACCCCGCCTCCACCCCGGCATCCACCCAGCCTCCATTCCGGCATCCACCCCAGCATCCACCCCGACTCCATCCCGGCATCCACCCAGCCTCCATCCCGGCATCCACCCAGCCTCCATCCCGGCATCCACCCCAGCATCCACCCAGCCTCCAAGTCAAACGACTGTCTTTGCAAACGCGAAAATAGCGCGGCCCCGAAACCCTCACCGACTGCCCCACTCGCCCCGTCCTCCCGCACTCGCAACGCCGCATAAAAAAAGAGGAGGAATCTCGCCCACTTGGGCCCTTTGTTCGCGAAACAAAGTTCGGGTATGTAAATGGAGCTTAAGGTGGGCTTTAAAGCATTCTCAAACTTGTATTCTGATGGCAAGCCTCGGAAAAAACTGCCCCTTCTCAGAATTTCCATAAGACCTTACATCCTCCCTCTCGACCGCATCTGTAACCGGAGAAGAGGGAAAGGGACGAGGCGGCGGCGGCGGCGGCGGCGGGGGCTTCAGGTACTGCCAGCATACCACGCCGTCATTAGGCAACCCCGGGGCTTTGCGATTTTATAAGAAGAAAAAGAAGATGCGGATCAATAAGAAGACGGAGAAAGCAAGTCTGTTCCCAATAGGATCCCCGAGCGAAGGATGACTGCTCGACGAAAAAAAAATTGAAACTATACAGGATAAGAATAGAAAAAAAACAGGCCGAAAGGAATGTAGCGAAAAAAAAACCCGGGTTGTATAAAGAGACATAACAATAATAGAAAAATGAACAAGGGGAAAAAATACAAGCCACTTCAACCCAATAAATTGTAAAATTGTCGAGAGACTCCGACACTCACCTCCTCTGGATTCCTGCATATTTATCTTTTTTTCTTTCTCTCTCTCTCTCTCTCTCTCGCTCTCCAACTCTTTACCTGCTAACTAACCGCCACATTACCTGCAAAGAGAAGAAAAAAGAAAAATCGTCAAGTGTTTATCGGAGCAATAAAATCGCATTGCAGCGCACACCTCGCGGCGACGCAATAACTCACCCCCCCCCCTCCCCAGTCACCTTCAATGAGCAATTACTCCGTTCCGATTGCGGGAGGAATGCCCGGCGCTAATCCCCCGTCGCCCTGCTTTCGCGCTCAACTTTTACCCTCCGCGCGTCCGGCCATCGCCTCTAATCCTCTCCGTCGCCGATGGAAATAATGAACCTACACGACCAATAACTGTAAGACCTAATTAGTACGGGACTCTTAATTCAAGGCGCGTTGTCAGGTGTGGTCAGTAATGAGAACGTAGTGGGAAGAGGAAGAGGGGGAGAAGGGGGGGAGAAGGGGGGGAGAAGAGAGAGAGAGAGAGAGAGAGAGAGAGAGAGTGAGAGTGAGAGTGAGAATGAGAATGAGAATGAGGAGAGAGAGAGAGAGAGAGAGAGAGAGAGAGAGAGAGAGAGAGAGAGAGAGAGAGAAAGAAAGAAAGGGGGGAGAGGGAGGGGAGGGGAGGGAGAGGGAGGGAGGGAGAGAGGGAGGGAGAGGGAGGGAGAGGGAGGGAGAGAGAGGGAGGGAGAGGGAGGGAGAGGGAGGGAGAGAGAGGAGAGAGAGAGGGAGGAGAGAGGGAGAGAGGGAGAGAGGGGGGGAGAGAGGGAGAGAGGGGGTGGAGGAAGAATGAGAGAGAGAGAGAGAGAGAGAGAGAGAGAGAGAGAGAGAGAGAGAGAGAGAGAGAGAGAGGAGAGAGAGAGAGAGAGAGAGGGGAGAGGAAAATGGAGGAAGGGAAGACGAGAAAGGAGAAGAGAAAATGAAGAAAGGAAGGAGAGGACGAGGAAGACGAGAAAGGAGAAGAGAAAATGAAGAAAGGAAGGAGAGGACGAGGAAGGTGAGAGGGAGAAGGAAAAGGGAGAGGGAAGCATGGGGGGGGGGGGGTATCCTCTGCTCCACCCGGTAAGAGCACAAGTGTGTCGCCCCAGATGAGAGGCACTCACTCCCTGCTCGGCCACCACTCCGGGCACAGATGCAAGGTGTGTGAGGGGGGTGAGGGAGAAGAGGGAGGGGAGAGGGAAGAGGGAGGGGAGAGGGGAGAGGGAAGAGGGAGGGGAGAGAAAGGAGGGAGGAAAGAGGGAGGAGGGAGGAGGGAGGGGAGAGGGAAGAAAGAGGGAAGGGAGAGGGGAGAAAAGGAGTAGGGAGGTGGGAGAAGAGGGAAAGGGAGTAGGGGGAAGAGGGAAGAAGAGGTGGGAGAAGGGAGAGAGGAGAAAGAGGGGGGAGAGGTAGAGTACGGAAGGGGGGGGGTGCTTATCGAACACTCCATACAGGTGTTGCACGATGGCGACCTGACCTCCCTCCTCCAGTTCGCACGTGTTGGCTAAGTATTGTGAAATTTCCCTTCTGCTGTGAAGACGCGGCGGATTGGGCGGCGAGTGGGCGGCGGGCTGAATCCAAGCAGCTACGCCCTCCTTAAGTGCACAGTGTAGGGGCCTCGGGGGTGGCTGGGTGGCGATGGGCGGCGTGGAGAGGGGCGGGGTGGGGTGGGGAAGGGGGGCGCAAACCAGGTAAGACGGCGGTAATTAGCAGTGCCCGGGTCATTACCGTGCCCAGGGCGGCGTGACCCGTACGTTACCTGGCCGATGACCACGGGCGTCGTCCTTCCTTCGCAACATTACCCGGGGCGCCACTTCGTTGCAGCCGACGCCCACGCAGCCGGAAAAACGTGAAAATTTGCCAAGTGTTCCCTGTTCATTACGAAAGGCTCCAGATGTTGGCTGCTCGTGGCGCTCTGCAGGGAGGCGGAGTCGGACATCAGACGTCACGAATAAATACTATTAATCGACTATGGAACCTACTCTACTTACTCTCTTTCTAGCCCCCTCATTCCTCCCTTTTCTTACTCCGTCTTACGCTCCCCGGATTTCATCTCACGCAGTCGAGTTCTTCGCTAACGTAATGAAAGTGATACCAACACCACCTGGAATGACCAACTTCCTATATTCCAAAACAAATTCATTCCACGTGTCACCCGAGAGCCTCCATCGCCGAGTGCTGGTAAACGCACACCCAAGGTCGACCTGTATGGAGGGTACAGCGTGGCGTATCAATTAGGGCCCTACACCTGGCACACTCTACCTGTTCGGGTGAGTGGTTATTTCGCACTTTCTGCCTCAACGCCGTTACATAAAACGAATTAGCCGTTATGATACCATGCTACAGTCAAACATCATACCGGTCCCTCCACAGCTATTATGGTACGAAACGGCTCGGCAAAAAGCGCCGGACGAAATGGCCCAAAACAAAAATACATATAAAAAGGGGACAAATCAACGGAAATTAACCCGGCCGTGAAAACTAACGACCACGACCTACAAGCATTCCGCAGCGCGCGCGTTGAGTGAGTCGTCCGACGAATACAGATGGGCGGTGAGGATCGCGGGGCAAGTGGAGCAAGCAGGGCAAGCAAGCAGTTCCACCCACGATCGGCCGCCGCCCGCGTCGAGTCGAGACGGCGATCACGATGCAAATACGCCCCCCTCGACGCCCGACGATGCAGCTCCTCGCTATTCATGCGCCATCTCATTACGTTTTTATTCACCACTTATTGATATTCTCGTCCTACTCCTCATTATCACTTCTCGTTACAAAAGTGTTACTGTGTAATTACTTTGGTGCGTAGATGTCCTTTCTGCATCTTTATTAAATTACAAAAGTGCAGTTAATACCAGGCTACAGAGACATTTCTATTGCGAGCTTATAGAAATGCCTCAACATAAGGATACATGCATGCTCTAATTACAGGCACTGCAGCGATGTCGTAATATTACATGTCCTTCTACCACACGGAGGAGGGGTTAGGGAAGCGTTGGGGGGGGGGGGAGGTGTCCGGAGAAGCCGTCGCGGAGAGCAGGAACGAGCGCTCGTTTGCACATCCGGTCGTCAGTCGCTTCTCGGTCGAGTCGGTGCGACGCGCGGGCGGCCTTATCGGAGGCTCGGCCGCTCCGAACTGCCTACCTGAGCAAACAGGGGCCTCATTAACCACTCTAGAAAGACAATGACAAGACCATAAATCGTTCGGCTACCATAAAATCCCCCAATGGAATCGCTAGCTGTCAATAAATCGCCAATAAAACGGTGATAAATCAAGAGGTTCTCGGAGGTCTGGGACACGCCTAACAGAAACGGCGAAACAGGTAAACAGCCAATCGCTACCTGCCTTGTAAAATACTTTGTACCCGCGTGTACGAGGGAGATCAACCTGCCATTTACCTGGTGCGCAGTCTCCCCCCCCCCCTCTCTCCCTCGGTACGTGTCCCTCACTAAGGCAGACGTACCCAGCACACACACAAAGACTATAGCTCCCTATGCACGCGTGTGACGGCCAAACCAGGGAAGCTCCCACGACCAGTGACGCAGTGCCGTCAGCCTGTCTTCGAAACACCCCCTTAGCAGGCACCTAAAATACTAAAAATCTCCCATTTTGGAATCTTTCTTAAAACGCCTAGTGTGATTCCAGCACGACCAATATAACCAAGAGGAGGCAACACGGAGACACAGACCCGAGCCCGATCAATGGTACAATTCACCGCTAACGCAGCTTTGATCCGGTCCCGAAAACTCCCCAGCAATTTGTATGTTCCTCAGATTTGCATTGACCGCTGCCGTCGCTTTTGGGTGACACGGCGTCATCTTCGTGGCGGTGGGGGTTGCCTGCCGCTTCAGACGGCTCCTGTTGTCTTTATAAAACGTTGGAACATTTCTTAGCAAGATGGGGGAATGAACGATCACAAAAGAGAAGGAGAAAAAAGTGCGAGTGTGATTGTGCGTGTGCGTTCGTGCGCGCGTGTATCGGAGCTGGGCTGCCGAGGTGTAACTTGAGTAATTTCGACAAATAAGCCAGTTTTTTTCGCGGAAGAAGTGGGGGGGGGGGGAGTCCTCCTGATGGGATGGAGGCGAGCGGTGATAGTGACTACGATAGGGTCGTGAGAAGGAAGGAGGTCGTGGACGAGGCGAAAGGAGTTGTGATAAGAACAGAGGCGGAGGTCGTGAGGGGAAGAGGCGACTCGAAATGCCCGAAGGGGGGGGGGAGGGAGGGAGGGAGGGAGGTCGGCGTGGGAGAACGGGATTCAGGGAGCAAGAAGGGAAGGGAACGGATGGAGAAAAGGAGAAAGAGGAAGGGGGAAGGGGATAAAGAGGAGAAAAGGGGGAAAGACGGGGAAGAAAGCAAGGGACGAGGGAAGAATTAAGGTAAAGGAGATCAAGGACGAAGGGAATGAAATGAGAAGGAAGAAGAAGAAGAAGAAGAAGAAGAAGAAGAAGAAGAGGAGGAGGAGGAGAAGGGCATCGCAAGGACGTGACTCCAGCAGCATTTCGCCGCCCCTGACCCGACACGGCCTCCTCATCCGCCAAGATGGATCGATGTGGTGGGATCTATCCTATTACTCCTGGATAATAAGACTCTCAAAAAAGGAAATAGAAGACGAAAAGAAAAGAAAGAAAAGGAGAAAGAGAAAACCTAAACAAGAAACGAAAAAAAAACACAGTTAAAAGTATAAACAGCCTTTCCTCTTCGATCAAATAATTCCCCACGCGGCTCTATCGGATCTCAAATTCAATTTATCTCTCTCGGCAGACCTCCTCCGAGCCTACCAAGATCCTCCTCCTTCGCCCCCGCCCGGAAAATCATTAATTCAAACGTCCCTGATGGCCTTCCAAACACGTCACTTAAAATTACTCACAATTCCAGCTGAAATTACCTCCTCCCCCACCCCACCCCACCCCACCCATCCCTCCCTCCCTCCCTCCTCCCCTTCCCAAACAACAGGCCTACTCCCCTCTCTCCCTCCCTCCTCCCTCCCTCCCTCCCTCTTCCCAAACACCAGGCCTACGAACACCTTCCAACCTTCCTCCTCCCCCAATCACCCCCATCCCCTTCCTCCTCCCCCCAATCACCCCCACCCCCAACACACTCCAAGACCGGACTTCACAGACGATAAATCCCGCCCTAACAAGGAGAAGGCCGCCGTGGGTGGTGAGCGAGGGCGGTTATTTGGGAGATCAGCTGTAATCCATCAGTGTAGTGTGACACTCGGGCCGCGGTGTCACCGAAGAGCGGGGGACATTACCTGCTATTAAGACGCCCCGGCCTCTCATTACCGGACAACGGCCGACGCGCTGTCTCGGGAACCGCCATAAATCACCCGCAGTTAGTCACTCGCCAGGCATAACAACGCGGGTTCCAGGTCTTCTCTGCTGGGTGATGCTCCTCCTCCTCCTTCTCCCCTCCCCATCCCCCTTCCCCCTCCTCTTTCTCCTTCTCCCCCACCTCTCCTTCTTCTTCTTCTCCTTCTCCTCCTACTTCTTCTCCTCCTTTAACTTCTTCTCCTTTAACTTCTTCTCCTCCTCCTCTTCCTTCACCCCCTCCCCTCCTCCTCATCTTCTTCCCCCCTCTTCCTCTTCCTCCTCCTCCTCTTCTTCCTCTTCCGCTCTTTCTCCTCCTCTGCGCCTCACTGTTGTCTCTCTTTCCTTCACGTTGCAATTGCAAATGAAAAAGTGCTCCGCCCATAATTGAAAAGTCATATTTTCAAAACGGAGATGCTGATTATGGTAATGACTGCGATTATAACTAGAAATGACAACTGATGATAATGAAGATAATTGCACGGGCACAAAGAAAAGGAAATTCAAACTATAACACTACCCCCCCTCCCCCCCCCAAAAAAAAAGAAAAAAAAAATCCGTAGCTGACATCAGGACCTCCCCTTTTTCCTCCCTGCAAAATCCTGGAGCGTAATGCCTTCTCTTCAACTTCACTCGGAAGAAGAAAAGGAAAAAAAAAAAAAAGGCAATGGGTATAGGCACTTAAAAAAAAGCTCATAAGATGGGAAATCTAAAATCACAATCTA
>NC_091579.1:28395671-28400671 GCF_042767895.1 Penaeus vannamei
AAGCTTTAACTACCTGCAGTATTTACCTGACGATGGGGAATACCGCTCCGTCGTTAGATGCGAACACACAGACGGACAGAAAGATGGACAGAAATGCACCAATTAAAAGGGTCGAGGAGCATTTCGCGCAAGCCATTTCAGTCGGCCGAATCAATGCTAAGATAACCTTGCAATAAGTTAGCAACAAGATATCTCTATCAAGACCGACTTCGAGAGGGGCGGGGCCACCGGCGTGGGAAGAGCGCGAAGGTCCAAGAGGCGGAGGAGGAAGAAAAGGGGAAAAGGAGCGGAAAGGGGAGGGCGAGAGGGGAAACGGGAGAGCGGTGAGGGAAGAGAGCTCAGAGTTACATCGGCAATCATGGAGGTGCGGCCTCTGGCTGAGACGAGCGAGTGAAGGAGGCGAAGGCAAGGGTCTTAACCCAAAGGAAATCGCGAGAGGGAAGGCGACGGCGGTGCCGGATGCCAGAGGGCGGCATCAGCGACTCGATGGCGCAGGTGGGCGTCGTGGGCGCGACGCTGAAGAGGAGTGCCATACTTATGACGTAGTCTGGGGTCCGAGTCCTGCGAGAGTGGCCAGCAGGGTCGTGGTGGCGGCGAGGGCGGGCGAGGGCGGGCGAGGGAGGGTGCGGGGGCGGGTCCAGCGGGGGGCACAAGGACGTCCCAGACCGAATATCTTCCCGTCCGCCTCGTGAACATGACCACTAACTGTCACCGACTGATTTGTTCAGTGACTCACCCGAGACAACCGGGCCATGACTTCAGCAATTTTTAACGAAGCTCCCGAGGCCAGCCGGCGTATATATTTCACTGACCTCAACGTCACTTTCGGAATCAGATCCTTTATCAATATATTAGATGTGTTCTCAAAACGGCCTCGGCAGGAATCAGCGCTCCGTGTCGCTACTATCGGATATGATCAAAGATAACATTAAACTTACTGGCCATCGCCATTTTCAGTTTGGCTCGATAAATGGCGAACCCTTCCGAGACGGCAGGAGGCGGGCGCTGAGGTAAGCACCGGGAAGGAGAGGACGACCCGCCGTCACGGCCCCCTCCCCGAACGACCGCCGACTTGGGTAACGACAATAACAGAGCCGGGAACTTTGTTTCGTGAGGAAGCACTGCCTCCCGCCCGCCAGGCAGCCTCTCGGTATTATATCTGTCGCCACAACAGCAGATGTTCGGAGGAGGCGCCCGCTTCTCGGAGGCCCTCGCGACCTCACTTCGTTCCCCTGGTTCCCCCGTCTCAGTTCCTTTGCCTCACTCCATTCCCCAGTTCCTTTGCCTCACTCCATTCCCCCGTTCCTTTGCCTCACTCCATTCCCCTCGTTCCCATTCCACACTTCATTCCCCTCATCCCTTTGCCTCACTTCGTTCCTCCATCTTTCCTTGACCTACAACCCGCGGCCGCCTCGGCAAGAAGGAAAACCGCACGGTCTTATCGAACTCTCCTTAAATTACGGATAATCGTCAGAAAGAGATGATCTAATCTGGGTATCCTGGAACGGACGGCCCGCCGACCAAATGCAACGTCGACCAAGGAGGCCCTCCGTCTGCCCATAAACTGTGACCAAAACAATATCGATTCCCCAAACCAACATTATGAAGACGTGTTTATCACCCTCGACGTCAGATTGCTAACTGCCAACTTTCCCCGAGGCTAATCAGTCCACTAAGATGCCGGGAGGACCGCACAAGGGCCGTTGTATGTCCCTATCTTCCAGCGAACAGACGTCGGGACACAGAAGGACCTCTGGCACCGGGCACAACTTCTGAATACCCAGAGCCATAGGTCAAGGACGCAGATTCAAAGGCGAAAGGAGGAGCTCGGGGACGACAAGAGCAGAAAGAAGGGAAAAAAGGAGAAGGGGAAAAGGAAGGAGATAAAAGGAGGGAGAAGAGTCACGACAAGAAAGTCAGAGGATGAAAAAGAGGAGGAGGAGGAGGGAGGGTCGGGGAAGGTTCGTGCCGTATCTTCGGCAGCAGCGACAGGTCCTTTCCGCCAGCGAGGAGGTCCTTCGGGTGGGTAAACACGACGGGAGGAGATCCCTTACTGCGCCATGGGGAAGAAAAAATATATTCATATATATTTTCGCCTACAAATAACACTCTCTCCCCCTCCGCCCCCCGCCCCCCTCCCGCCCCGTCTTACATCACTCCCCCGGCTGCTCCCTCGCACCTCGCCGCCCTCATTATATTCACGCACACAAACACTCATCATTCTTTTCCAGATAAATCACTTGTACATGTCCTAACTCCGCGCATCTGAAATAACGTCAGTTTTATCTTAATAATGCGCAAACACTTGTAGAATATATGGCTCAACAAAGGAAAGCGATGATCCTCATTGTCTGGATGTGAATGGCCTTATAAAAAGAGAAGCTTGGACAGATAAGCACTGCTATTCTTGATCATAATTTAATAATACGATTAATCATAAAAAAGACGGTAAGAGTACTTTATTCAATGCTTTAAATAACTACCATGCTGAAGACAACTAAAAGGGCACCGGATGATGCTTCATCTTTATAGCAAACGATGAATAGTTCCCACCAAGACCATTGCAAACGAAATTAATTTTAGCTGGCAAACAACACGAATATCATCGGCATACGGATCAAGTTTCAATGCTGCGCGCGGCGAATTCTGTAACGGAATTCGAAACCGAGATGGCGGACGATTCGAAGCCAGGCTCGGAAGTCCCCCCGAAAGGCAAGTGCTTCATCCCGTGTTCGAGGCCAGACTCGAAAGTCCCCCCCGAAAGGCAAGTGCTTCATCCCGTGTTCGAAGCCAGGCTCGAAAGTCCCCCCCGAAAGGCAAGTGCTTCATCCCGTGTTCGAAGCCAGGCTCGAAAGTCCCCCCCGAAAGGCAAGTGCTTCATCCCGTGTTCGAAGCCAGACTCGAAAGTCCCCCCCGAAAGGCAAGTGCTTCATCCCGTGTTCGAAGCCAGACTCGAAAGTCCCCCCGAAAGGCAAGTGCTTCATCCCGTGTTCGAAGCCAGGCTCGGAAGTGCTTCATCCCGTGTTCGAAGCCAGGCTCGGAAGTGCTTCATCCCGTGTTCGAAGCCAGGCTCGGAAGTGCTTCATCCCGTGTTCGAAGCCAGGCTCGGAAGTGCTTCATCCCGTGTTCGAAGCCAGGCTCGGAAGTGCTTCATCCCGAGTCATGGCTGAACGCTGAGCACCCCGCTCGTCGGTCGCAGGCGGTCTGGCCTCTTTCGGGACGGATCGTGACCGCCCCGAGTGCCTTCGGGTCGCGACCGCTTCCCGGGCTATGCTGCACTTTCATTTTATGTCTCTGCGGCATTTTATTGTAATCGGAGCGAGGCTTCATGCTTTCAAACTTCTTTTAAGAGGTCAAAAGATCACGATGTCTCTGCTTTGGCAAGGCGCATCCTTTACTTTCAGAATGTTGCTGAAAGATAAAATATCAAGTACTGCAATTGCAAATGAAAACAAAATAATGTTATCTATCCCCCCCTTTACATGAAATTCACTGGTCGTGTCGATGACTTGTCCATACCTAGAAATGAAGAACTTTCATGCGTTATAAAATGACCAAGAACTCCCCTACCACAACGTGATTGCATCTGCTACATGCTCTTACACTGTTCTATCAGAAATACCATCTCTTTCATTTTCCACTAACCCGGAAATATCCCTCCCGTCTCTCTAAAAAGGGGAAAACGAAAAGAAATACACTCCTCTTTAAACACAATCTTACCCGCAACATTTTTAGGGAATTTTGCCTCGGCATAACCCTCACCGGCAGTCAAAACCGTCATTTCAATTTCAATTTCCAGTTGCAAATGGAGGGTTGACGCACAGGGGCAACTTATTCGCGGGTGACAGCAGGCGTGTGGCCGCGCGGTGCGGGCGCGCAGCAGACGGCGACCGGACGAGCGTCGCCGCCCAACAATCACCTGTATCGTTGTCACCCAATAAACAACGGAGTCGACGTCGCCTGCGCCCAGCCTTTCGCGACGCAAAATATGCCGCATAAAACAAGCGTAAAGACAGTCATCGCCGCCGCCCCGACCACAAAAGCTATTGCTGTCCACAAATATGTAATTTCATATACAAGTCTAAATAAGGCTGTGGCATTGGCGATGGTCCATCATAACTCCCGACCGTAGGAGAAAAAAGCAGCGGCCAGCGCCACGGGGAAGCTTACAAAGAAACTGTCCATTACATGTTGCTATCAGCACCGCCTCACGTCATACTTGTATTTTATACATCGGGGAAACCCGCTGATCAATAGTAATGGACCGTGTGGCGGGGCTGCATCTCGCTGTAAAAAAAATAATAACATGTCGACAACAAAAACAGCGCGCCTAGGCTTGTTGCTTTCCGAATCCCTGACAGCTGGAAGGCGACAGCGCCTGGAGGACGACCAAACGAACGCCGGGCGCGCAGGAGACGGCGAGCTTTAAAGACACGGCCGGGACCTCTTGGCATCGTCGGCGAGTGCACGCCCGCGATTACCTTCGCACGACGTCCATTAGACAAATATGTAGTTCGGCCGGAGCTCATTTCCTCTGACAAAATCTTATGACCGACGAACAAAGCTCGAAATGCTCGCCCCTTCAACCCCTAACCCTTGACCCCCTTCCTCCCCCTCCCCCTCCCCCTTCCCCACTCGCCCCTCTTCGACCCTCCGCACTCGCCGGATCGCAAGTTTCCACAGATCGAGGAAATTGTTATGACTGCAAATGAGGCGAACCTTAAACAGTTTACGTTCTGTCATTCCCACGGGCGGAACTTGCACATAACGGAGGGTAAACAAGCACAGCATGAGAGGGGCGCGGGAAGGGGCAGGCGAGCCGGCTGATGGATGCGACTTGCAAGAGAAAAGGAATAATTACAGCAGGTGCATTTGTTGAGCAAGGAGAGACATGGAAGATAATGATGAGCCGAGGGAGGAGGAGAAAGAAGAGGGGGGGGGGAGGAGGAACCGCAACAACAAACAAATAAAACATACAGAGAGAATAGTACGCATTGCGA
>NC_091579.1:28418171-28433171 GCF_042767895.1 Penaeus vannamei
AACACACGCTAATCGCAACAGAAGATCGAAAGAATACAAAACGCTTGAGACCAACATAGATTCCAGCTGAAGCCACGACAAAAAAAATAATGGTACAAGTAAACAAACAACCAAAACATAAACAACAAATGCACAATAAACAACCAACGAAATCAAAACTTCGCCCTCGCCATAGAACACGTAATAAACAAATATTCTAATGAAGACGCTACTCCAAAGGCGAGGGGATAAATGCTGGTAATCCTACAAAACAAAGGAAGATCCTCCCACAGGATGATAAGAACACTTAAAGACCCAAGTCATTATGCTTGATGAGCTCTCCTTCACTAGACACTGCAGAAGCGGCGAAATAACAAAGGCAAGTTGAATTACGGGATACAGACGATGGACTTCCAAACAAGGGGGGGGGGGGGGGTTAATGCTGCCGCGGTCTGTCTGTCTGTCTGTCTATATTTCTTTATTCTTTTGTCTTGTCTGTCTATATTTCTTTATTCTTTTGTCTTGTCTGTCTATATTTCTTTATTCTTTTGCCTTGTCTGACTATACGTCTGTCGGTCCGTTTTGGTATCTGGCTGTTTATCCGTCTATATGCCTGTCTATACGCCTGCCTGTCTGTCTACCCGTGTGTCTGTCTGTCTTTCGTATCCCATACTCGCGCACCATCCCTCCCCCCCCCCCCCCACACACACACACACACCAGCACCGCAATCAAAATCCACACCTATGTCCATAAAAGAGTAAAAGATAACACCAAGAACGAGTTTTCCACGGCCTCTCCCACTGCCTGCCCCCTTCCCCTCCTCCCCTTCTCCCCCTCTCCCTCTCCCTCTCCCTCTCCCTCTCCCTCTCCCTCTCCCTCTCCCTCTCCCTCCCCCTCTCCCTCTCCCTCTCCCTACCCCCTACCCCCCACGCGATCCGGTAGTGCACCTTGGCCAGATTCGCACACTGCAGCTTAGATTTTCGCAAGGGTTATAAACAAGTCGCAGACATTCATAAGGTATAAGCAATGGAGCGAGGAACAGACGATTCCTTCGTAAACAACAAACCCCTCTCCCCCCCACTTCCCTGCCCCCCCCCCAACCCCCAAAAAAAAAGAAAGAAATCTGCAACCGCATCTATACTTTTCCTTCCTCACACAAGCACGCCCATTGCCACCTCCATAGACATGCGCACGTTACCCAAAAAAAAAATAATAATAAAAAAAATAAAACAAAAAAATAAAAAAAATCACAGCGGCGTCAGACACACACACACACACAAAAAAAAAGTTTCCCGTCGAGCACCAAGCCGTATATTATGTGTCCTTCTCCTTGCTTCCTTCGCCTGGCCCTTTCTTTCTTCTAGAGACGCCCACTTAAAATATATATATATATATATATAAGCATATTCCAAATCCATATATTCGAGTATCTATTAGGCATCCTGATCTTCCGTATGTTCGCCCTCTTTTTAATCCCTTTCTTCTCATTCCTACCACCAATCATTCCTCATTTCTTTCTTCTCTCAGGTTCTCCTATTCCCCCACTTTCCTCAATATCCGTTTTCTTTCCCTCTACGTTTTCCCTTCTTCCGCATCATCATCATCATCATCATCATCAACCTCTTGGCATCCAGCATCCAGAGTAACATTCAATATCTCCGCCATAAACATCAGCGTCCTTCCCCAGCCAGCATTCATCTACATATTTCTTGATACCACTCGATAACAAAAATATATTTTCCACAACCCTTTCGGAATAAAATAGTTTTTTTTTTTTCTCTCTCTCTTTCTCTTACTCTCTCTCTCCTTCCATATACATAATAATTGGTTCCAGGGAAAAAAAAAGTCCTACATTTCACTTCCCCGTCGTCTCTCAACAGCGCCGTTTCCTTCCCGTGAAATTTTCCTCTCAGCATCATAATTTCCCCTCGAAAGAAGGCATTTCCCCCCATTCAGCATCGGTATCTCCCTCGCCATTATAGATTCCGACGGAACATCAACATCCCCTGACACCACTAACTCAACATCTCCCCAGCAACTCCACAAACAACTTTCACCCTCATGCAGCACTTTCTACTCCGAGGCCCACAGTCAGTCACACTCCCATCCCTCCGTCGCCCTTCCCTCTCTCCCGCACACTCCCTCTCTTGAGTATTACTTCCTCCTCTCTTTGTGGTTTACTCTCGTAACCTTCCCTCGCCTGGTGGAGGTTCTTCTTCATCTAAATACATTCGTGCCACTGAGAGCGACGCTGACCCGAAGCGCTGTTCCGACTTTCTCGTCCCTTTGTACACCGAGTGGCTCTCCCGGCGTCCTGCTACAGCCCCAGACTGCTGCCAAATCCGGCCCCATTGGCGATCCCGAATCCCGTCCCTAGCCCCCCGCAATGGCTCTTAGCAGCGGTCCAACATCAACACCCTCCCACCGGCCCCCATGACAGCCCCAACAACACTAAATAACGGACCAACGTACCCAGATGGGCGCCAAAAACATCTCGGGATGGCAGCGGCGCTGGAACCGGACCCGGCATTTTCTTAACATTTGATTCAAGAAACGCCCTGCCTCCTTCCCCAACATCCCCGCCGCGACCCACAGCTCTGCGCCAAAGCGAAGCCCACGCCAGGGGCCCGGGCGAAGGCGAAGGCGGCGGCGGCGTCGTCAAACGGCGGCCCCACCGAGGGAGAAAAACCCTGTGGGCGAGGCGAGGCACGGCCAACGAGGCCCCGTCGAACCAACTATTACAACGTATAAAAACGACTCCCCGAAACTTCTACAAGAAAGCCCGCGAGCCCCCAGTGCGCCCGGCGACGCCCGCTCCCCCAGCAGCGCCCAACCCCAGAGGCCCCAGCATTGCGGCCAGAGTGAAGAGTCGGTGCTCAATGACCCGCGCATTTCCACGCTAAATCATCGCTGAAAGTCCGTAATGCCATCCTATTTGCAACCTTCCTTTCCGCTCCCCATAGCCCGGCGCGGAGCACACGCCGCCGCCGCCATGATGTCCTCTCGGCCCGGGGAGGAGGACGAGGAGGAGGAGGAGGAGGAGGAGGAGGAGGAGGAGGAGGAGGAGGAGGAGACGGCGCGGGGGCGAGAAGGAGAAAGGGGCGGAGGGGAGGAAGATGAGGAAGGAGATAAGAAGGAAACGGTGGGGAGGGAGAGGAGGAGAAGGAGGACAAGAGGGAGACGGAAGGGGAGCAGGAAAAGGAGGCTGAGAATGCAACTGCGGTGGAGGACGAATAAAACGAAGAGGAAAAAAAGAAGAAAAAAAACACAGACAACGAAAGAAAGCGAAGATACGGAAACCCGAAAAAACGAAAACAAAATCCGAGAAACGCAGAAGAGAACCAAGAAAGACGCGACGAGAAGAAAGGGGGAAGAGGCGGGAAATGAGAAGGAGAGGCTCGACGGCGCTGGTCCACTGGGTCTTTCCCCGTGATGGAGGGGTCGGGAGGGAACCGCGAGGGGAGGCTGTGATGAAGGGGAGGGGGGGGGGGCGGACGAAGGGGAGGGGGGAGGGAAGGATGAAGGGGAGGGGGGAGGGAAGGATGAAGGGGAGGGGGTGGGATGAAGAGGAGGGGGATGGGCCGACGAAGGGGAGGGGGGGTGGACGAAGGGGAGAGGGGGGGCTATGATGAAGGGGAGGGGGGGACAGATGAAGGGGAGGGAGGGGCGGTTGTTAAGGCCAAGCGTATGGCTCAATGGGCGCGGAGGCTCGTGTCTGGGGCGTCGGAAGTGGGGGGGGGGTTTGGGTATCAGGATGAGGTGCTAAGGGGAGGGATGAGATGATCTAAATGAATATAATAATAAAGATAAACGTGTATAAATACGAAGCAAAAATCGAGGACGCCTTTATAAAACTCATCAGCCTATGACAGTGGTAGTAATAAGAGCAACTAATAATGATAATGATTATGATGATAATATTAATAATGATAACGATGAAAATCACAATTATCACAATAATAACAACAATAACAATGATCAAAATCACTATCATCATTACCCTTATCATCATCATCATCATCGCCATCATCATCGTCGTTATCATCATCATCACCGCCAACAGGATCATCACCATCACCATCACTACCACGATAACAAACGAACAAAAACGAAAAAGCGAACGAAGCCCCCGAGCAGCGAAAACGGACGCGGAGAAGTGAAAGTGGACGAGACAACGGCGACGATGATGAAGGAAGTGGAAGAACGAGAGAGAATACAAACAGCGCGAGAGAACAGCAACGATGATGAAGGAAGTGGAGGAACGAGAGAGAATACAAACAGCGCGAGAGAACAGAGACGATGATGAAGGAAGTGGAGGAACGGGAGAGAATACAAACAGCGCGAGAGAACAGAGACGATGATGAAGGAAGTGGAGGAACGAGAGAGAATACAAACAGCGCGAGAGAACAAAGACGATGATGAAGGAAGTGGAGGAACGGGAGAGAATACAAACAGCGCGAGAGAACAGAGACGATGATGAAGGAAGTGGAGGAACGCGAGAGAATACAAACAGCGCGAGAGAACAGAGACGATGATGAAGGAAGTGGAGGAACGAGAGAGAATACAAACAGCGCGAGAGAACAGAGACGATGATGAAGGAAGTGGAGGAACGCGAGAGAATACAAACAGCGCGAGAGAGCAGCGACGATGATGAAGGAAGTGGAAGAACGCGAGAGAATACAAACAGCGCGAGAGAACAGCGACGATGATGAAGGAAGTGGAAGAACGCGAGAGAAAATACAAACATCACAAAACAACGGCGACAGCGAAGGGCGAAAGGAAGTAGCCACAGACAAGGGCCGATAAAGGAGACGACGAAGGAGAAGAAAAGGGAAAAGCGAATCTTGAGCTCCGTCGGGCCTGAGAGAGAAAATGGAGTGGCGTAAAATATACGTGCACCATCATTAAGCTATTTAAATTCACTACGTTACCGCTAACGGGGTCGATGGAGTTAATAACAACAATAAGAGGGTCGTAAGAGCCATACGGATAATGATGGTAATAATGATGATGAGGATTATCAAAAAACTGTTAGAATGATGATGATAGTAAAAATAACAATAATAATAATAATATTAACAATAGCAATTGCAACAATAGTATCATAAATAATAATAATAACAATAACAATAATAGTGATAACAGGAATAATGATAGCAAAAATAGTAATAGTAATAGTAATAATAAAGATGATAATAATAATAATAATAATAATAATAATAATAATAATAATAGTAATAGTAATAGTAATAGTAATAGTAATAGTAATAATAATAATAATAATAATAATAATAATAATAATAATAATAGTAACAATAATAATAATAATAATAATAATAACAATAATAATAATAATAATAACAACAACAACAATAATGATAACAATCATAACACCAATAATAATGAATAAAAAAAAACACGACCCAAAAAAATATATATAAAAAAAAGCTAATAATCGACCTTCCCTTATTTCCGCGCGGATTATCGGCGAATCAATATTTTCCCCAAGTAAACGGAGCGTTCTCGTGTCGGCGCCGCGTTTCTCCCCCGCGTTCATTTTTCCCCGGCGGCGGATAAAGGCCGTTCCAGGTGCGCGTGTCCCACCTCCACCACTTGATCTTCCATGCAACCCACCAGCCCACCAGCCCACCAGCCCGCCCCCAGCCGACCTCAGCCCACCAGCCCGCCCTCAGCCCACCAGCCCGACCTCAGCCCACCAGCCCGCCCCCAGCCGACCTCAGCCCACCAGCCCGCCCTCAGCCCGCCCCCAGCCGACCTCAGCCCACCAGCCCGCCCCCAGCCGACCTCAGCCCACCAGCCCGCCCTCAGCCGACCTCAGCCCACCAGCCCGCCCTCAGCCCGCCCCCAGCCGACCTCAGCCCACCAGCCCGCCCTCAGCCCGCCCCCAGCCGACCTCAGCCCACCAGCCCGCCCTCAGCCCAGCAGCCCGCCCACCAGCCCGACCTCAGCCCACCAGCCCGCCCCCAGCCGACCTCAGCCCACCAGCCCGCCCACCAGCCCGACCTCAGCCCACCAGCCCGCCCCCAGCCGACCTCAGCCCACCAGCCCGCCCCCAGCCGACCTCAGCCCGCCCTCAGCCCACCAGCCCGACCTCAGCCGACCTCAGCCCACCAGCCCGCCCTCAGCCGACCTCAGCCCACCAGCCCGCGCCCAGCCGACCTCAGCCCACCAGCCCGCACTCAGCCGACCTCAGCCCACCAGCCCGCCCCCAGCCTGCCCTCAGCCCACCAGCCCGCCCTCAGCCGACCTCAGCCCACCAGCCCGCCCCCAGCCGACCTCAGCCCACCAGCCCGCCCCCAGCCCACCAGCCCACCAGCCCGCCCTCAGCCGACCTCAGACGACCTCAGCCACGCCCACGCCCACTGCCACGTCGTCGAGACAGGGTGGATCCAGCGGCGGTGACAACGACGATAGCAGTATAAGCAATAACAATAACAGCAACAACAACAATGACAATAACCACGACAACAGCAACATCAACGACAACAGAAACAATAACGACAACAACAACAGCAACAGCGACAGCAAAAGACAATAACGACACCACCACCAACAACAATAACGACAACAACAACAGCAACAGCGACAACAAAAGACGATAACGACACCACCACCAACAACAATAACGACAACAACAACCGTACAACTTCCGTCTCCTCCACCACATGCTGTTCGCCCCCCCCTTCCCCCATCACCCCCACCATCCCCACCACCCTACCCCTACGCCTCCAACCAAGCTGCTTGCTTAATTGGGCGTCACTTGTTTTTTTTTTTTTTTTTTTTTTTTTTTTTTAATTCTCCTGCTTTTCTTCGTCTTTTTGTGAAGGAAATAAGACACTTTGCCTTGTGCTATAAATGATATTCCTAAGTCTCCTGAAATCTCCGTCGCTGTGTATGCAAGCCACTCCCGCTCTCCACCCCTTTTTCAGAGAGGAAGGGGAGGGGGAGGGAGAGAGGGAGAAGGAGAGAGGGAGAAGGGGAGAGGGAGGGAGAGAGAAGGGGAAGAGGGAGGGAGAGAGAAGGGGGAGAGGGGGAGGGAGAGAGAGAGAAGGGGAAGAGGGAGGGAGAGGGAGAGGGGGAGAGGGAGGAGGGAGGAGAGAAGGGGAGAGAGGGAGAGAGGGGAGAGGGGAAAGGGGAGGGGGAGAGGGAGGGAGAGAGAGAAGGGGGAGAGGGGGAGGGAGAGAGGAAGGGGAAGAGAGGGAGAGAGGGAGTGGGGGAGGGGGAGGAAGAGAAAATGAACAAGTAAGAAAGGGAGGGTGGAATAGGGAGAGAGAGAGGAAAAAGAGGAGGAGGGGGAGAGGGAGGGAGAGGGGGTGGGAGAGGGAGAGAGAGAGAGAGAGACAAAGAGAGAAAAAGAGAAAGAAAGAGAGAGAGAGAGAGAGAGAGAAAGAGACGAGGCGAAGGACGGAAAGTGAACCGAGGGAAGTGGAAAGAAAGAAAGGATAAGAAAGGAGGGAGGAGGGAAGCAATAGAAAAGCGAGAAGGGAAGGAATGACAAAAAAAGAAGAAAAAAAGAAAACTGAAAAGAAGGAAAGAAAGGAGAGAAAACGAACGCAAGTGCGAGAGAGAGAGAGAGAGAGAGAGAGAGAGAGAGAGAGAGAGAGAGAGAGAGAGAGAGAGAGAGAGAGAGAGAGAGAGAGAGAGAGAGAGAGAGAGAGAGAGAGAGAGAGGAGATAGAGGAAAGCGACAAAAAATGTCCCGGGGCCTAATAACCAGAACTTCAAACAGCCTCGATTCCCTCAGCAGCGGCAGCTTACCCAGGCCGTGTCTGCTGCTACTGGCGCCTTGACGATCATTGCGCTACTGCAGAGAGCGATAAGGGTTAGTTCTCATTAAGGTGCCACGGGTGTGTTGGCACTACGGTAAAGAGGGCCATATAAAACTACCGCCACCACATTTGCATGGAACTACCTATCTTCTGAAAATACGAGCGCGCTTAATTAAAACATGACCTCCGCAAATTAAGGGCCTTTAGAATTTATAAAAAAAAAGAGTAAATGTATTAGCGGAAACGTATAGAAACTTTTAACGCGTTCGTTCATAGACGTCTATCAAGAGTAATGGAATCTAAAAGCGTGTACATACGCGGGGAAAATTACAAATACATATGCCATTCGAAAACCAATGGAACCGACGGGGAATCTACGAACGAGATCGAAATAAAATTAAAAAGGAAAAAGGACGGGAACACACCAAGGCCTCGGCGTGGGCGTGCGAGTCGGCAAACTCGCGGGCGGCGATGGGAAGCAGGTGGAGGAGGAGAAGGGAATGGAGGAAGAAGGAAACGAGAAGAGAATGAGAAGCATTAATAGGAGGAGACAGACGGGGCGCATGCCTAGACCAGCTGGAAAAAAACAAAAAAGAAAGATAAAGAAAGGAAGAGAGAAAGAAAGAAAGGATAATAGAAAGGAAGAGAGACAAAGGAGGAAAGAATAAATGAGAAAAGCCCGAAGACGCGGCCGGGGGCTTGGCACTCCAGCGCGGGAGAGGACGCCATTACCGGAGGTGCCTCATCCCCAGCGCTGATAACCACAACGCCACACATGATTAAGCTCCGCCAAACACGGAGATGGACCGGAAATGGGTCGGGCTTGGGAGGAACGGGGAATGGAAGGACGGGATAACGGGGGAACTGGCGATACGAGGCTGATAACCGCTCGCTTTAAGGACGGATACCTTCCCCTCGCGTTCGGGCGCTAAAGCGAGCCGTTGGAAGGCCCTAACTGATGTTCCTCTGCCTATTACGTCTTCGCTCGCACGCAGAGTGCCTCGCGACGCGCAATCGCGGTAAGCAGTGTCCTTTGCCTGATATTAATACCAGACAAGTACAGACGCTGCGAGGGACGTCTCCGGCAGGGCCTCCAGCCCCACGGACACTTTCTTCAGAAGATTTTTCAGATCGCTCGCGTCTTCCCGGGATTACGCATCAAAACCACAGTAGCCATAATGAGGAAGGCCTCGTCCCGCCCCTGGAGCCCGGCCGCCCAAAGAAGGGGGGAGAGGGGGGGGAGAGGGGGCGTGGAGCGGCGCCCCAACAAAAAACCCGTTGGCGGCGTCCTGTAAATCACGGGCGATGGCAAGGCTAACGCGGGAATTGTTGCTCGCGTTTCGGGAACGGCCTGGCGGATGTCTGGAGTACCACATAAATTACGCTGTTTGCAGATCGCCGTCGTGATATTGAACGCCACACGAGCTTCCGCAGGGGAGCGCGGCCGCGGCGCCTCGCACACCCCCGCCGCCGCCGCCGAACATAGCAACAACGCAGCCTCTCCTCCCACATCCACACGCTCGTTATGGGGCCTTTATGGCCCTTTGTACTGCATATTTCATCGTTATTCCATCGGACCATCTCGGCGCTACATCGCGTTCTGCGCCAAGATTAAACACGGCTCGCGGTCCTTGCAAGAAACCTCCTCGCGGCGAATAAATCCCGAGGCAAAGAACACCAAGCCACGCATCCCCGAAGCCGCCTCGCAAAACAATTTGGTCTCCGCCGCCGCGACCGCCGCCGACCGGCACTCGAGCCGCATCACACGCCCGGCTAGATGACATAATCCGGCCTGATTAATGACGCTCTGAAGTGACAGCCTCATTCCCAAGACGCAGGAGCAGCCCACCACTTGCCGGCACCCGCCAACAGGCCTACTCCGACAAGGCCGCAGGAGAAAAATTGGGTAATCTAATTTTCCACCTCAATGCCGATTTGAAGGGGGAGGCCAATGACGGAGGGACCGGCGGCCGAGGGCGGAGGACGGCCTCTCAGGGTTCATTCAGGCGGCGCCGCTGATACCCTCGAGTGATAACTCGGCCGCCGACGCCGTCTTTCAAGATATCTACGACTCCGCGTCAGGGCTGTCACGCCACGCGGGGCTCGGGAGCAAAAAGACCAACTGATACACTGGAATTTAAAGGCCATAAAGGTTTTCAACTAGGATGACTTACCGCTTGGGAACTCTTTGAAAAGGAAATAAAAGACGTAACACTTAAAGATATCTATCACACACACACACACACACACACACACACACACACACACACATATATATATATATATATATATATATAAAAGAGAGAGAGAAGAGAGAGAGAGAGAGAGAGAGAGAGAGAGAGAGAGAGAGAGAAGAGAGAGAGAGAGAGAGAGAGAGAGAGAGAGAGAGAGAGAGAGAGAGAGGGGGGGGGGGAGGGGGGGACAAAATAATACCATCCCTCAGATCACCAAACCGTAACCTGCCCTTCGGCGAGCCCTTACCCCTCGGCCCACCTGGAGGTCACCCACAGACACGAAGACAGCCACGAGCCATAAACGTCATCCGTAAGCATTCCAGACCGTACAATCCTCCCGACACAATAAACTGCAATCGTCGAGTTTCTCAAAAAGTGGGAGTTTTACATTCAGCGAGAGGGAGAAGATCCTCCAGGCCTAACTCTATTGCGGCGTCCCCTCTTTCCCCAGCGACGAGGGGAAGGAACCACTTCCATCTAAATGCTAAGACGGTGACCGATCCCCCCCCTCCCCACCCCCCCTCCCCCGCCCGCCAACACTCGCACATATACAAGCTTCCTTTCCTTCCTGTCACAGCTCCCAGCGAAGAATGAGGGGAAGGAGGGCGAAGACAGAAGAAAAAAAAAAACCTCACTGGAAACGCCCTTTTCCCCCTTGGAACAGCAAGAACAGTTTTTTTTCCCATAGGAACAACAAATATTGTATTTTTTTCCCAAAGGAACAACAAATACAGTATTTTTCCGTAGGGAAAGTAAATACAGCATTTTTCGTAGGGACAAAAATACAGCATTTATCCATAGAAAAAACAAATACAGTAGTTATCCATAGAGGCAGTAAATACAATATTTATCCAGCCTATGAACAGCAAGTGCAGCATTCTCCCCAACGAACAGCAACCCGAGTACCTTCCGGGGAACAGAAAGCCCCGCACCTCTTTCCCCCCAAGAAACAGCAACAGCAGCTCCCCCTCGGCGCCCCTGCAGCGACGCCAGCGCTCCCGAACACTCCATCAGAAAGTGCACAACCTCCGAGAGTACATACGGGCACTCCGGCGCTGTCCCGACGGCTCCATTGCGGTAATGCCAGCCCATTTTGCTTCCCCCTCGCGCGTCGTCGCCGGGACAGCCAGCTCGTCGCGCTCACCTACCTGTGAAAGGAGAAGAAAAAAAGAGAGGTTAATTAAGTTTCTTGGTATGTACACAAGTCACATGTATAACATAACGAGGCATTAAAACAACACTAACTCTGGTTGTACTTCCCGCGGGGGAGAGGAATGTTGCCCACTCTTTTTGTCTGCGTCCACATTTTTTCGTCTTGCAGTTCAGAAACAATTTTTTTAAGCTACCTCCACCACATTAACCTTGAACTTTTAATAAAACATAAATAGAACACAAACATATTTTTTCAATAAGAGAAAATGACATGCATTTATTATATCGTATAAATGTAAGAACTGAATGGTGATAGCTATGACAGTCATTTCCTATCGAGGAACATGATCAGTAACATCAAAATGAAATATAAATGAAAAGTAAAACAAAACATAACGAGTTTTCTTCGACAAATGAAAGGTCGAAATACTTAAAAGCAACACAGATGTTTCAAAGAATTGCAACTTCAGCCTTCGCGACAGGAAATGCTGGAAATCCGAGGAGCATCATGCACGGTGACAATAATTGCGACCACGTCCATCTTGGCTTCTGCAGAGCCATGGCTGACTGGTCCCCAGCGCTGTCCGATACAGACAAACATCCAATAGAGAGGACTCTGTGGATATAAATCCCGCCGATAAAAAGATATGAAGCTCAAGCAAGTGATACGCCAAGAGGACGACAATCACGACCAGTGCGGCAGTGTCGTCCATATTGGCTGCGTGTGGCAGGGCGGGGCCGTGGTTGGCCACATGGCCTCAGCCCCTACATCCTACCTCGCTATAGTGGTGTAGCCACGCATACACCTCCATCATGGCGCACGTGTCAGCCCAGGTGAGGCTTGTATGCTGGCGACAGGTGTGGGTGTGGCAACAGGTGTGTATATATAGGGGTGTGGGCGGGGAGGGCAGGGGCGCCCCTCCCCCTGGCCGGCCCCATGGTGCTGTGTGGCTGGGGAGCTGCTGATTGCATTGTTGCACGCTGGTGCTGCCGCGGGTTTTACGAGCGTTGCACGAATAGCGCGGGGTGTGGGGCGAGGGGGGGCGGGGGCGCGCCGTGGTTGGCGGCGCGGTCGTAACCGGGGGTCGTTAGCGCGGGGGAGGCCGGCCCGCTCCGCCGCGGCCCTGCCCAGCGCCCACCCCGCGCCTCCACGCACACCCACACCACGCCACTAACCACGCCCTCACCACACCTTACACATCTATGGTGCGGGACACGCGCGGGCATCCCTGCCAGCCTCGAGATTGAAGGCGGAGGCCCAGCGGCGCTCAGGGGCTGCGAGCCACGCCACGGCAACACCTCGCCGGCGACGCGACGGCCTCCAGCCCCGCCACTTCGCCTGCCCCGCCACGACGCCGCTCGCACCAGCCACACCTCCGCCACATCGCACACCTGGGTCAGGCCGCTCAGGGGCGAGGTCCCCCTGCTCGGGGACGGCTTGGTGATACGGGCAGGCGGGGCGTGCGGTGTGGGTGAGGAGGGCGGCGGGTGGCGGCGGCGGGTGTAGTGGTGTGGGTAGCGGCCAGTGTGTGTACCTGGCTGGGCACAGCGCACTGCAAGGATCACGCCGTCATTTGCATACTGGCCTTGCCGCCTCGCTCCCTCCCCCCTCCCCCCTTCCCCGCCTCCTCCCTCCCCCGTCCCCGCCAGAGCGTCTACCTTGCACAGTCGCTGCAACATACCACATGCACCGCCATGGCCACGTTACTCCCCGCGTGATGTGCGGCTCGACGGCCTACACGACACCTTATACCTGACTTACAATTACCCAGATAATACTGCTTCCACATTAAAAGCGTGGCGGCAGCGGAGGCGGGGGAGGAGGAGGAGGAGGAGGACAGAGGGAAGCATGTCACCCCGGCCCGTGCTTCTGCCCTGCCATTCCCACGGCGGGACGAAGTGAATCCACGACGCCAAAAGGTGGAAGCTGTGCCTCCCGGGACATTACAGCGCCCACGTGGGGATGCGCGGTGCTGCATATGCAACGGCGGTGAAGCTGTTCTGGATCTTCATCAAACGTGGTTCGTTTCGGTGATCATGTACTTTTAATACTTGTAACGATGGCCCCATTTGAATTCGCATCGTGCCATTATCTCCTGGAAATATCGCAACGTCACTGGCTGTAGTGGCGTGGCTGTGAGGGCAATCTGAACGTCGGTCGCTGCAGTGGCTGTGAACCTGTTTGCTGTGCCATCGGGACCGTGCAGCTTCTCAGCCGTCGCGCCGCTGTGGCTTAATTCAGCGATGATGTGACAGCGTTCTCGTAGCGCCTTGCCAGAGCGGACACATCGGTACGCACATGACGCCGACGAAGCCCCTCCCCGCTCCCATTGTCTTCCGAAAATACGACCGCATACATCACACATGCGCCGGATCATGCGTCCAACATACACGGTGCGAGCGAGTCCGTAACATGAGGATCATACATGCAACCGATCATGTTCTAATGAAGCCATCAGCGGGCACCATCTCGCCTTGTCTCGTGCCTCAAATGCAACATCGTTCCGACTGCGAGGATGTGAAAAGACCTGCCACGTGTTCCGAATCCCCGCTGAATTGTGTGCTTGCGAAAGAGAAAGAAAATATAACTAAGAAAATATATTTCAACCGACGCGGAACTTCCAAATCAACCCAGCACGCTACAAAGACTTCAAACATACATCATCATCATTATCCAAAAGTTTTTATTATACTACTATCCGAAGATCTTACAGCGAATCTTCACAACCGCCAATACACACGAGTACCATACATCATGTCCCGAAAACTCATTAAGAGCGAATATTGCGCAACAACCAGAACCATAGATTAACCACAGCACTCATAACGATGGATAGATTACTGGAATATTTCGTAATAGACAATGGGCACTAATAAACCTGATCTGGTAATCATTAAGGTAAACAGTTTCTAAACCATTTAAAGCGAGTAGTTCAGGGCACTAAAATATATCTAAATGGGACAGACAAACATGAATGCATTTGCGTGCAAACACACGCATACAGACAATTACAGGCGCGCACAATAACCTTCTCTCTCTCTCTCTCTTTCTCTCCATCTCCCTCCTTCCTTCCATCTTCCTCTCTCCCTCCCTCCCTCCATCTCCATCTCTTCTTCCCTCTATCTATCTATCTATCTATGTCTCTCTGTCTTTTCCTTCCTTTCCCTCTCCCTCCCTTCCTCTTCCTCCTCTCTCTCTCCCTCCCTCCCTCCCTCCCACCTCTCTCTCCTCCTTCCCTCCCTTTCCTTCCCTCCCTCCTCTCATTCTCTCTCCTTCCTCCCTTTCCTTCCTCCTTCTTCTCTCCCTTCATTCCATTCCTCCTCTCTCCCTTTCCCTCCCTCGTCTTTCTATCCCCTTCCTCTCATCTTCTTCTCCTTCTCCTCTCTCCCTTTCCCTTCCTCCCTCACCCTCTCCCCTACCTCCTCACTCCTCCCTCCCTCTCTCCCTCTCCTTCCCCTCAATTTCCTCCTCCTTCCTCCTCACCCCTTTCCACCCTCCTCTCACGAATCCCTCCCACAGCGACGCCAAGCACACACACACACACACACACGCATCATGACCTAACCGCACCAAGCAGGTGAGCAAGAGAGGGACGACTGCGCACCCCGGCTCGTGCAGGTGTGCCACTGATGAATGCTCGTGTCTCGGGCTGTGTGTGTGTTGTGGAGACGGACAGGCAGTCACCAATATGCTCATCCCAACATCCATTATAAAAGAAGGGGCGACACTTCAATGGCACATTGAGAAGGCGAGGGAGGGAGAGGGAGAGGGAGTGAGGGAGGAAAGCAGGGAGAGGGAGGGAGGAAGGAGGGAGGGTAGGTAGAGTGAGAGAGGTGGTAGGTGG
>NC_091579.1:28435162-28447662 GCF_042767895.1 Penaeus vannamei
GGTATTTATCCAAATATCCAGCACAGTATGTGGGATATTTTAATAAAAATAGACCTAATTTACGGGATGTTAAGTGATCATGGATTTCGTTCTTTTTTATCTGCTATCGCCATATCCGGAAAATATATATTTTGCGTTTCGCTAACGTTCTCTAAACGAGTTTATCATAAAATGACGCTCTTAAAAAATCGTAACACACGAACTTCATGAACGCAAGCACATGAACAAGCACACACACACACACAATACAAGCCCACGTACACAAACACACGCACACGCACCCACACAAACACACGTGCACGAACAAGAACGCGAAAAAGGACACGAACACGAACAAGAACGCGAAAAAGGACACGAACACGAACAAGAACGCGAAAAAGGACACGAACACGAACAAAGAGACGGACACCCACGTAAAGACACGTACATACATTTACGGCCGTCCTTTCCCCATACGGCCGGACCCTCTTGCATTCCTTCCGACCTTACGCCCTGGTCAAGCAGAGCCTACGCCGGCGATCCGGAGTATGCGAGGGAAAAACGACCCCTCCCCTTTCTCCACCCCCTTCTCCTTCCCCATCTCCACCCCCTTCTCCTTCCCCATCTCCACCTCCAACATCCACCCCTCTTCCCTACCTCCCTCTCCACCCCTTCCCCAACCCCACCCTCCACCACGCCAGCACCCCCTTCCCCCAACCCTCCCTCTCCCATCCCCTACCTTCCCCAACCCCAACCCTCCACCACGCCCACCCCCCCTTCCCCTCTCCCCACCCCCTTCCCCCAACCCCACCCTCCACCACGCCCACCTGCCCTTCCCCCAAACCCCCACCTCTCCACCTCCTCCCTCTCCCCACCCCTTCCCCGACCCCCACCCTCCACCACGCCCACAGCCCCTCCTCCTCCCCACCCTCCACCACGCCCACACCCCCTTCCCCAACCCCACCCTCAACCACGCCCACCCCCTTCCCCAAACCCCACCATCCACCACGCCCACCCCCCATTTCCCCAACCCCACCCTCCACTACTCCCTCTCCCCACCCCTCTTCCCCAACCCCACCCTCCACCTCCCTCTCTCCCCACCCCTTCCCCAACCCCACCCTCCACCACTCCTCCTTCTCCCTCACATCCCTTCCCCCCAACCCCACCCTCCCCTCTCCCCCACCCCCTTCCCCAACCCCAACCCTCCACCATGCCCACCGCCCTTACCTCCACCCCGCCCCTTCCACTATCCATCAGCCCCGCCGAGGAAATTCACGCGCCGTTTCTCAGTCCACCTACGCTGCAAAACGCCCATCCGCAAGTCGACCATCCAGTTAGCTAGCCAAGCTTTGCCAGGCAGCGGAGTCTCTCATTGCATATGCAACGCAGAACAAACACGGTTGATGGCATTCACTCCCCCCCCCCCCGCTCCTTGCAACTGCGCCCGCCTCGCCACACGACCAACAGACACAAGTGTTGTTGCTGGGGGGGAGGGGGGGTAAACAGGAGTAGGGGGCGGGGCGGGGGATAGCAGAGGGCGAGAAAAAGAAAGGAAAAGAAAGAAGGAGGAAGGCGAATAAAGCAAGAGGTGGTGGGAAAGGAAGCAGGAAGGGGGAAAATCGAAAAGACGAGGAGGGGAAAGAAATCGGAAAGAAAGGGGGAAGGAGGAGGGCAATAAAGAGAGAATGAAAAGAATGCTGAAAGGCAGAGAAAGCAGATGAAGGGGAAAATAGAAAGAGGGGGCGGGGTGGGGGGCGAAAGCGAGCGAAGGGAAAGAAAGCAGAAAAAGCAGGAGAGAAATCAAAGAGAAGAGGGAAAACAAATGAAAGTGGAGATGGACGAAAAAGTAGAAAGAGGAAATAGAACAAAGCAAAAAGAGAAAGGGAAAGGGAGAGAGGGGCGAGGAGAAAAGAAAGCAAGATAAAAGGGAAGAGCAAACGGAAAAGGGGAAAACACAACTGAAAGAGCAAAAAGAAGAGGGAGAAGAGGGAAACGAAGATAGCAAGAGGAGGGCAGAGAAAGCGGGAATGGCAGGGAAAAACGACCCGAAAAAGAAGAGAAAAGAAAGCCGAAAGAGGGGGACACAAGCAGAGAGAGAGAGACAGGGCGAAGAAAACAGAGATGATGGAGAACAGGGCCGAGAGGATGGCAAGGGACGGGGCCTGGGGGACTCGCGCCCTCCTCGCCGGAAGGCAACCGCCGAAGGGAAGCGACAGAGCGCGATGCCACCCACGACGGCCATCATCCCTCCGAGTCCTCCTCGTCCTCGTCCTCCTCCTCCTCGACGTCCTTTTCCTCCTCCTCCGCGAAGCCCTCTTCCTCCTTGATCTTCTCTTCCTCGACGCCCACGTCCTGGTCCTTCTTCTCGCCCTCCTCGACGTCCTCCTCCTCCCGGATGTCCCCTTCCTCCTCGTCCTCCTCGACGCCCCCTTCCTCCTCGTCCTCCTCGACGCCCCCTTCCTCCTCGTCCTCCTCGACGCCCCCTTCCTCCTCGTCCTCCTCGACGCCCCCTTCCTCCTCGTCCTCCTCGACGCGCCCTTCCTCGTCGTCCTCTTCGACACCCTCTTCCTCCTCGTCGCCCCCTTCCTCCCCGTCCTCCTCGACGCCCCCTTCCTCCTCGTCCTCCTCGACGCCCTCTTCCTCCTCGTCCTTCTCGACGCCCCCCTTCCTCCTCGTCCTCCTCGACGCCCCCTTCCTCCTCGTCCTCCTCGACGCCCTCTTCCTCCTCGTCCTTCTCGACGCCCTCTTCCTCCTCGTCCTCCTCGACGCCCCCTTCCTCCTCGTCCTCCTCGACGCCCCCTTCCTCCTCGTCCTCTTCGACGCTCCCTTCCTCCTCGTCCTCCTCGACGCCCCCTTCCTCCTCGTCCTCCTCGACGCTCCTTCCTCCTCGTCCTCCTCGACGCCCCTTCCTCGTCGTCCTCCTAGACGCCCCTTCCTCCTCGTCCTCCTCGACGCCCCCTTCCTCCTCGTCCTCTTCGACGCTCCCTTCCTCCTCGTCCTCCTGCCCTCCTCGACGCCCCCTTCCTCCTCGTCCTCCTCGACGCCCCTTCCTCCTCGTCCTCCTCGACGCCCCCTTCCTCCTCGTCCTCCTCGACGCCCCCTTCCTCCTCGTCCTCTTCGACGCCCCCTTCCTCCTCGTCCTCCTCGACGCCCCTTCCTCCTCGTCCTCTTCGACGCTCCCTTCCTCCTCGTCACCTCCTCGACGCCCTTCCCTCCTCGTCCTCCTCGACGCCCCCTTCCTCCTCGTCCTCCTCGACGCCCCCCTCCCCCTCACCCTCCTCCACGCCCCCTTCCTCCTCGTCCTCCTCGACGCCCCCTTCCTCCTCCCTCCTTGTCCTCCTTGTCCTTCTCGTCCTCGTCCTCCTCGACGCTCCCTTCCTCCTCGTCCTCCTCGACGCTCCCTTCCTCCTCGTCCTCCTCCCTTCGCGTTCTCCTCGTCCTCCTCGACGCCCCCTTCCTCCTCGCACTCGTCCTCCTCCCTCCGCGTCCGCCCCGAGTTCCCTCCCCAGCGCCTCAGGCTCGCCGCCAACGCGCTCGCCACTTCCATCACGTGACCATTCCAACAAACATATGAGCGCCCTAATACCCACTGACGCTTTCTTAAAATCCACTCACTCTTTTAATCCCGTAAAATGGCTGCTAATTACCCGGAACACCTGATTACCTGGATCCGTGCGCGCGATAACCAGCCCGGTGTGACCCCATTGTGCATCAGGCCGGCCCCCGATCTCCGGACCCACCAATCTTTCCCGCGTCAATATCCCACTTTACTTTTATTATCACTGTATCAAACGCGAATTTTGGATCCGCTCCGTGTACAGGCTTTAAGTTACGAGACAACAAAATCTTTCAATCACCGGCGGCTTTCCCGAATGCCGCTCGCTGTACGGGGCTGCACGATGAGCGGAATATAAAGTTGGTGGCCAATTGTACGAGTCGGGGCCGTCCCTTTGCTAACAATATTGTGGGCTGTTGGGGGTATGTGTGGAAGGGGGGAAGGGAGGAGGGTGAAGGGGAGGGAGGGAGAGGGGGAGAGAAGGGAAAGGGGTGAAGACGAGACGGGGGAAAAGGGGGAGAAGGGGATGTTGCGACAGGGACCATTTTCAATTTTTCGATAATGAAAAAAGTAAAAAAAAAAAAATAATAATAAATACATAAATAAATAAATAAAATAAAATAACGAAGGGATAATGATCCGAAACAACAAACACACACACTCCCACAAAACAATGCAGCTGATGAATGACAGCAATGATCCCTACGACTTAAAGGGATTAGCTCATGGCTGAAAAATGCTAATGCTTCATAATGCATAAAATTACAATGGCTGGGTATCACTGTCATGCAAATTGCAAAAGGGTAAATAAAAAAAGGCGTAAAAATACATATACTATTGGCTACGTACAGTAATATATCAAAGTCACAAAAATACGAGCTTTTTTCCCATACGAAACAAAACAGTGACCAATAATTCCCATTCGAAAAGGGCCTCCCCAGCCTCGCCTGCCACGGAACGCCTGCCCTTCGCCCAGAGACTCCCAGAGACTCCCAGCGACTCCCAGCGACTCCCAGCGACTCCCAGAGACTCCCAAATACTCCCAGAGACTCCCAGAGACTCCCCAACGCGGACTGAGCATCATGCCTCGACCACCAGGCATCACCTCTGTCTCTCACTCAAACAAACAAACAAAAATCACACTCAAACACACCCACACTCCCTCTCTCCCTCTCTCTCTCTCTCTCTACATTCCCTCTTTCACCCCCACCCCGCCCCTCTCCCTCCCTCTCTCTCTCTCGACACTCCCTCCCTCACCCTCACCCCCACCCCACCCCCTCCCCCACCCCCCGCGCAACCATTCACAGAGCAAAAACTACATTACGAAGTCTCTCATAGAAAGTGACTCGTGCACCAGTTCCCGTGTAATGCAGGCGGGACATAAACCACGTCTATCGCACTAATGTTTAACCTGTCGGCATAAAGAAACTCCATAACGACTCCCGCAACAGTTGAATATGTGAACCGAAGCCCAGAGTTCCGGCCTTATGTACGGCCTCAATAAGAGCCATTTACTCTTTAAACTCCCGACTAATAGCAATGGCGAGGCGTAATTGACGAGGCTGCCGATACTGACACTTGCGCATTCTTTAAATAGCGCCAATATTTCCCTTAAGTATCAGGCGGATAAGGACTCGCCTCATGGCCGACGCAACCGCAGATTCCGGCTATAGCAATGTACTCATCTACGGCCGCCGAACTTCGCCCCGCTCGGCGCCGTTGGACCCACGACCTTGCGTCATCCTGCTATACGGGTGATATTGGTCAGACAAGCCATGCAGTCACAGACGCAGCCTTTCGGAGGTTGTTCCGAGTGTAAACGAGTTGTGGCAACACTGTACAGCCTATAACAGTAACAATAACAGAGGCGATAATGTCAACACCTAGCCTATAACCGCCGGACTTATGATCAATCAGCGGTAGGTTCGCTTCCCACCTGCACCCATACACCCGTTCTCCGAGGCGCCCCTCCACCAGGCTCGCGGCAGCGCCCCCGCCGCTCCTGGGCGCCCCCGCTGCTCCTCGGACTGCGACGCGAGTGCGAGGACCACGCCGCCCGAACGACCCGAGCGACCCCTGCGCCGCGACCCCTGCTGGCGAAGAGGGGGAATCGGGCCATGGAAGGAACCCGTAATATGGACTGAAGTGGAGACGATTTTGAAGCATTTTCTGACCTCGCCGCACATTTTTTTTGAGGGAGCACACAAAAGTCAAGAAAGAAATAACCCCAAAATGAGGAAACTCGCATGACAAGAACAACCGGAGCAAGAAACAAACAACCCGAAGAAATCTCGCAAACAAAAAATAAACACCCAGAACTGAGAATTAAACAAACAAATAAATAAACCCCCCCCCCCCAAAAAAAAAAAATGACAACAAAAACATATCCATCAGGTGGCATATAATCACAAGACGCCCCTCCCTCTTCTAACATACGAGAGACGCCAGCTAATGGAAGAAGAAGAAGAAGAAGAAAAAAAAAAAAATTGCGACGCCACCGTGAATCAGCTTCGCACGCCGTGATACGTCCGAGTTAGCCTCCCGCTGCAAAATGATTACAGTTATCCCCAAGCCATAATATCAGGACAATACGCCGGACATTACGCTGTATCCCGGACAATATTTTTCCCCGAATGGCAGACTGTTAACGACCCACAATAACAAGGGTTTTGGAACAAGGGGTTTATTTGTAGCTCAGGGCACGAACGCAGGCATGTGGGGGCCGCTGTGTATACCTGCTCGCTTGAGGGTTTGCATATTACACGCGCGGCTACATGTTCGTACATCTGGGGGAATGGGAGAGGGGAAGGGGAGGTGGAAGAGGGGGGAGAATGTGGCAGAGCAGTTCGTACACGGGGGAAAGGGGGAGGAGGGAGAGGTAGAAGAGGGGGGGGCAGAAACATGGCAGAGCAGTTCGTACACGGGGGGAAAGGGGGAGGGGAGAGGAGGAAGAGGGGGGGGGAGAACATGGCAGAGCAGGCAATGGGGGTTTGGACGAAATGGAAATGAAGGGGTGGGGGTGGAAGGAAGGAGAAAGGGAGAGGAAAGGAGAGAAGGTAAGTGAGGTGTGAAGGGAGAAAGGAGAGAGAGAAAGATAGGAAAGGAGAAGGGGTGCGAGGAGAAAGAGAGGGAGAGAGGGAGGGAGCGAGGAGAAAGAATGAAGGAAAGAAAAAAGAGAGAGGGGGAAGGGGGATAGAGAGAATTCAAGAGAGAGAGATAAGAGATCGAGAGTTCGAGTTCGAGAGATACGAGAGATCGAAAGAGAGATACAAAGAAATCGAGAAATCGAGAGACCAAAAATAAAAAAAAAGTAACACCCCTGACCGACAGAGCGCAGTGGGAGCCAGAACAGTACAAGTGTTGGATAATCACCCTGGCACTCGCGGAAATAAATGTAACACCTGCGCGAAGAAAGTTATGGCCAGGATAGAATTGAATCTCAGGGCCACACCTTCGCCCCGGAACGACGAACACCAAACATCAACCCATAAACGAAAGAGAGAGAGAGAGAGAGAGAGAGAGGGGGGGGAAGAGAGGGAAAGAGAGGGAAAGAGAGAGAAAGAAAGAGAGAGTGAGTGAGAGAGAGAGAGAGAGAGAGAGAGAGAGAGAGAGAGAGAGAGAGAGAGAGAGAGAGAGAGGTCCATATTCCATATTCTTCTCCACCTCCACACCAATCTCCTCCTCCTCTACCTCTTCCTAAACCTCCACCCTCCTCCCCTCCAATTCCATCTTCTCCTTTTTCTCCCCCTTCCCCTCCACCTCCACCTCAACATCCATCTTCTCCTCCCCCTCCTCCTCCACCTCCCCTCCAATTCAATCTTCTCCACCTAATCCTCCTCTTCCTCCTTCCCCCTCTCCCTCCCCATCCACATCCATCTCCTCCTCCTCCCCCACTTCCTCCCCTCCCCTCCCCATCCACATCCATCCCCACTTCCTCCACCTCCACCTCCCCCTCACCTTCCACCTCCTCCTCCCCTTCCCCTCCTCCTCTTCCACCTCCCCTCCTCTTCCTCCAGCGTGTCACCGCCCCTTCGAGGACCCGCCGCCTGCCCCCGCGCCTCCGCCGCGCCATCGCCCCGGGCCGGAATATCCAGTCCGGATCACTCCCTCCGCCGCAAGTTCCATTACTGTAACTTACACCCTAAATATCCCCCGGATTAAGTCTGACATCAACATACGCATAAAGCAATCGTCATAAACCCTGGTCATATTGCACTCACCCCCCCTCCTTCCCCTCCCTTCCCCCTCACCCCTCCTTCACCCGGGTGTCCCCCTCTCTCTCCCCCAGGGCCCTCCCCCCCCCTCCACCCACCCACACGACCTGCTCGCCGCGATAATCTATAGCTCACTAATTTTTCTCCGGATTAAAATGTAACGTCCCTATTGGAAGTAGATGTGGCAGCCTTCCTCGTTAGTGCCGAGTATATTGCAAACTTGTGCAATTTGCCGGCCACAACTGTGCCGATGATGGTACTACGCGGCCATCAACAATCATACCCAGGCCATGATTAACACCAGTTATTAATTAAATTTATCGTTCAAATAATGCACAAAATGCAATAACACTAAAACACTTATCTCATAAAGTAGGTGTTGAAGCTCATTAAACAATAGAGGAGTATGTGGTAGTAGGGCTATTTTTATACATTTAGCGTGATTTACGGCGGGCGGGAGGCGCTAATCCCAGCCGCCCCGGCCTAATAAAACCCTTATCTGTACACCAATTGAGGAAACACTAAACTTGTCATTTTCTTATCACGTGAGAGATAGTGCGGAGATAGGGGCGCGCACCTCGTCGCCCCTGCCCCGGGAAGGCATAAGGGCGCGATTGGCGTGCGTGCGGGGTCGTTCGCGGAGAGAAGCTGACGTGCTCGGGCGTAACTTGCCAGTTCGCGTGTCATTCCGCTGTCATTTTTGCTGTCGTTTACTACCTCGTTCCGGTCATGGCGCGCCTGACAACCCGGCGCGCGATAATCCACATCAAACACGGGAGAAAACCCGCCATGATTTGCAATCGTCCCGGTCCGACGTGTGTGTCGGACCACGAAGGGCGCGACGGCCAGCGCGCCCTTGCCCTCCTGCCGCCAGCAACCGCCTGGGACGAAGGGGCCGCCGCCGCCGCCCCTCCGCCTCGACGCCCACCGCAAATGAAGGTCCGCGTCTTCCCAGCGACAGATACCGCTTATCGGCGGCCGTATCTCCCGTGACCCGCCCTCCGTGCTCCCAATCTCGCAACCGACCGAGTTTTCTCTTCGGCATTCGCACAGTATTTCCTTCTGAACTCCTTCCCTCGTTCTAAGACCAGGAATTAACCTCCCGCAACCTGCCTCGTCCCCCGACCTCTCCGGCTCTCCCGCGGGATCGTAAACCCTCTCCATCAGCGACGAACACCGAGACCGCCAGCATTTCCTCATTCGTCTTTAATGTTCTACAACCTGCCCCCTCCCCCCCCTCCCCCGGGGCTTACACACGGGGGCGTCTCTCGGGAAGGTGACAAGAGGCCGCACACCTGACCCTCTCTCCCGCCACCCTAGGTCACCCTACGGCGCGTCCTCGCCTTGTACTTTGACCTCAAATACGTTTCCTCTGCGACGAGGGGACTTGCAGAGGGACCTTCACCTTCGTGACGTCATTTTCTACAGGTAAGTCATCCCTTAAACTAAACTTCACCTGACGTTCCTTGAGAACCTTCCTCCCCACCCGTTCCCTTTCCTCCCCTACCTATTTCCCTTTCATTTCCCTCTCCCTCCTCTCCATCTCCAACTCTACTCCCCTTTTTATCCAACATTTCCTCTCCTCCTCTCGCGTCTTACCTGTAGGCCAATCCGCCTTCGCATCTGCCTCGGCACGTACCTGCGAAAATAAACAACACCGTTAATATATGCCTCATGAATAATAAAGACTTAATATATTCATTGCAAATCCTAAATCTAAACCTGTACGACAAGTGTCACATAACACGCCGGCCATCCCGTGTTCTGCAACCCGCGCGCGCTGGGTGTTGCGCCGTGTTCTCTCTCCCGTGATATATGGCTCTGTGTTCATCATCCGACGTGGTGCGTGTCATTTATGTCTGTACATACACCGCAACGAGCACCCCCAGCGCCAACTTTGGCATGTTACATCGTTAAAACCTATCGTATAAATACCTCCGACCTCCAACGCAAAAAAACAACAACAACAAACAAAAAAAAAATCTTTTAAAATTTCCTCCCCCAGCAAACGAAAGCATCCAAGCAAAACTCGATCAACAACCATTAAGGGTGCCATTATCAGCAGGCCGCATGCCATCATGTCCTCACTCAAGACTCGGCGATGGGTGTGTGACGCCGCACGTCGAAGCAGCTCCGTGGGGGGACGCTCCAATAATGGGGGGGGGGCACTTAAAGGAGACAATGAGGGAGAAAGAGGAAGAGAGAGAGAGAGAGAGGGGGTGGAGTGGAGAGGTAGAGTAAGGGGGTGGAGGAGGGAAGGAGAGAGAAGGTGGAAGAGAGAGAGAGAGAGAGAGAGAGAGAGAGAGAGAGAGAGAGAGAGAGAGAGAGAGAGAGAGAGAGAGAGAGAGAGAGAGAGAGAGAGAGAGAGAGAGAGAGAGAAGAGAGAGAGAGAGAGAGAGAGAGAGAGAGAGAGAGAGAGAGGGAGAGAGGGAGAGAGGGAGAGAGAGAGAGAGAGAGAGAGAGAGAGAGAGAGAGAGAGAGAGAGAGAGAGAGAGAGAGAGAGAGAGAGAGAGAGAGAGAGAGTAGAAGGAGAAAGAGCAAAAAAAAAAAAAAAAAAAACAATGTGGAAAATGGGCGGTCGATGATGTAACGAAAAGAAAACAAACGCGCGACGAGCGACCGAGAGAACTCCGACGAAGGAGGGTCACAACACACCCGGGGTGGCTGTGCCCGAGGGTGTCGGATGGCGTTATAGCATTACAGCAAAAACAAATAACGCGAAGGTCTCTCCCTCTCCCTCCCCTCCCTTGCCTCCCTTCCTCAGTCTCCCCTCCCTCTCCCACTCCCTCCGTTACCCTCCCTCTCCCTTATTTTGCCTCCCCTTCCCCCTCCCTCTTCCACTCCCTCCCCCTCCACTCCCTTTCCCCTCCCCTCCTTTATTTTGCCTCCCTTCCCTTCCCTCCCACTACATTATCTTCCCTCCCCTTCCCTTCCCTCCCACTCCATTATCTTCCCCCCCCTCCCACTCCCTCCCTCTTCCACTCCCTCCCACTCCCTTGCCATCCCTCCCCCCCGCTCCCCTCCCCACCCTCAACCTGCAGGACAGTACACACACACACCGCAAGTTAACGACCTGCCGTGACCTGGCTTCGTGTATCTCGCGCCATCCATCACGACCTCCTCTTCTCCGTTTCTTCCATCGCGGGTTTCCTCTTCTTATGGCTTCTATCCCCTCGTTTATTCACCTCCTCATCTCCCCTCCTTTCTTTCTCTGAATCCTCCGTTTTCCCCTTTTCTCGTCTCCCCTTTCTTGATGTTTATTATCATCACCTTTTCCTCTTTCCTCGCTTCTTTCCCTTTCCCCCCTCATCGTCTACCTTGTCCTTCTCTCTCTACTTCTCTTTTTTCTTCTTCTTTTCTCTCCTTTCTTCCTTTTCACCTGTCCCTTTACTTTCCCTCCTCTCTTCCTTTTTCATTCAATTTCCTCTCCCCACTTACTTCCCTGCCTTTTATATATCCTCCTATTCTTCCTCGTCTCTACCCATCTCCTCCTTCCTTCTCCTCCCTCCTCTTCCTTTTCATTCACTTTCTTCCTCATTTATTTCCCCTGCCTTTTATCTCCTACCTTCCTATTCTTCCCAATCCCTCCCACCTCCCTCCTCCCTCCTTCTTCCTCCTCTCTCTCCGGATTTCCGTCTCTCCTTCCCTTCCCTTCCCTTCCTTTCCCTCTTCGAACCCCCCCCAAAAAAAAAAAAAAAAAAAAAAATCTTTATTACACTTGCGCCTTTCTCTACTGCGCTTCTCTCCCTCCGCCTTCCCTTGTTCATCTACCTCGTCCCGTCGACACACTTTCCCTAATACCTTCCCTTTGCTATAAAAACAAACCCGTACATCTCGCGACAGAAAAGCACTCATCAGAGGCTGCAAACGTGGCCTTCCATTGCCGGGGGAGAGGAGGGGGGAGGAGGAGGAGGAGGAGGAGGAGGAGGAGGAGGAGGAGGAGGAGGAGGAGGAGGAGGAGGAGAAGGAGAAGGAGAAGGAGAAGGAGAAGGAGAAGGAGAAGGAGAAGGAGAAGGAGAAGGAGAAGGAGGAGAAGGAGAAGAAGAAGAAGGAGAAGAAGAAGATAAAGAAGAAAACGAAAAAGAATAATAAGAACAAGAAGAAGAAGAAGAAGAAGAAGAAGAAGAAGAAGAAGAAGAAGAAAAAAGAAGAAGAAGAAGAAGGACGAAGAAAAAGATAAAGAAGAAAAAAAAAGACGAAGAGGAAGAGGAAGAAGAAAAGCAGAAGAAGAAGAAGAAGAAAACAGGCTGTTGTTGCAAAAGATGCAGCCATTCACTGGTGCAAGGCGAGTCGTGGCCGTCGTCTGAGAGGACCTCATGATTAATATGTGCTAAAATAATGATGATGATGATGGCGGAGATGATGGTTGATGGTGACGGGTGATTTATGACGACGGTGATAATGATAATGATAATGATAATGACGGTGATAATGATAATGATAATCATAATAATGGTGATAATGATAATGATGGTGATAATAATAATAACGATGGTGATAATGATAATGATGGTGATAATAATAATGGTGATAATGATGATGATGATGGTGATAATGATGATGGTGATAATGATGATGATGGTGATAATGATAATGATGGTGATAATAATAATGATGGTAGTGATGATGATGATGGTGATAATGATGATGATGGTGATAATGATAATACTGGTGATAATAATAAAAATGATGGTGATAATGATGGTTTTGATGACGATGATGACAAAAAATCAGTGCAAAGAAAGACGAAA
>NC_091579.1:28452662-28455162 GCF_042767895.1 Penaeus vannamei
TAACGGAGCCGAGTCCGGTGGCGATCATTACAAAAACCGGCGCTGGTCCCGACTAATGCAGTACATCACGCTGCCAATGGGCTTTCCATGTATGTGACCTTTTTCAATTTGGTGGAGGGTCGACCAGAACGCCTAATGGAGACCAAGCCGGCAAATGGCCTCTCCCTCCTTCCCTCCCCTCCCCTCCCCCTCTCCCTCCTTCCTTCCCTCATCCTCCCTCTCCCCCTCCTTCCTTCCCTCAACCTCCCTCTCTCCCTCTTTCCCACCCTCTCCCTCTCTCTCCCCTACACCCCTCCCTCTTTCCCTCTCTTCCACTCTCCCTCTTATCCCTCTCTTCCACTATCCTTCCCCCTCACCCTCCCTCCTCCCCTCACCCTTCCCCTCCCTCTTTCTCCCTTCCCCCCTTTCTCCATTACTCTCCCCCCCCCCCTGACACTGCTGCTGATGGAAGGTACGGAGACGACGACCGCTGCTGCTGCTGCTGCCTGAAATTCCCGCTAAACACGCACGGCCGCCTCGCTGCCTGTCTGCCTATGCCCCTCTTTGCGTCATCCGGTTATCGAAATGGGGAAGAAGGTAGGCTGAACTACGTGAAAATAAAGGAAAATACACAAGAGGCAGAAAGGGGGGGGGGGAGGGAGAGGTGAGGAAGAAGGTAGGGAGAGGTGAGGAAGGGAGGGGGGGAGGGAGAGGTGAAGAAGGGAGGGAGAAGGAAAGGTGAATAAGGGTGGGGGAGGGAGAGGTGAAGAAAGGGAGGGAGGGAGAGGTGAGGAAGAAGGGAAGGGGAGGGAGAGGTGAGGAAGGGAAGGAAAGGAAGAAGTGAAGAAGGGAGGGGGAGAGGAGGGAAAAGGTGAAGAAGAGAGGGTGAGGGAGAGGTGAAAAAGTCGTGGGGGGGGGGGTGGAGATGGCACCAGATCAGTCACGACGATAAACAAGAGATCATGGCACCAAAATACGAGAAAAAACACCAAATGTTCCACTTCTTCAGACATTTCCAGGTCCGACCCCAAACTAGCAAGCCAACATAAAAAAAAGAAAAAACAGGAGCAAACCCTTGTTGCGGCACGAAAACTTCATTAACAAAAAAAGAAAAACAAACAGACGAGAACCAGGCTAGACAAATGTTTCTAAATCCAATCCATATACATAGAATCCCCCACCAATTCCCCGTACTTTAACCTCCTCTACATCAGTATCTGGCGTACATGTCACCACCGCGCATTATAATATGTAAATCACTCTGCAGCGAATCCAACGCGTCATCACGTACATTCATGCAGCATATTACACATATCAGGTTCTCATCTACCAACTGCGCGTTCCTGTGCAATTCATCAGCGCGGGGACAGCGCGGCGAGCGTCGGCGATGACTAGATCCGCGAGAGTCCTTATCGGATGACGGCCTCACAACTGCCTCATAACAGCGAAGGGCCGGCCATGGAATCCTTATCGGATGACGGCCTCACAACTGCCTCATAACAGCGAAGGGCCGGCCGTGGAGTCCTTATCGGATGACGGCCTCACAACTGCTCGAAGTCGCGACTGAAGGGCCTCGACAGGGGCAGATGAGGCGAAGGGGCAGCGCCGGGGGAGGGAGAGACTATGCAGGGCAGAGGGCGGGGCGGGCGGGCGGGCGGGCAGAGGGCCCCTGTGGCGTGATGGCTCCCGTCCAAAGGCCTACCCAGTGCATGGCTCACCTCATTACACGCGTTAGTCCCTTTCACCACACACGGCACATGCGGCGGTCAAGGCGGCCTCACGCATGCATGCACACGATCGCATGTGCGCTAACTAGATCTGTCTGCTTTTGTCTTTGTCTCACTATACTATCGTCTTTCTCTTTCTATTGTACGAATTCTTTTCGCGTTCACCTTTTTATTCAATTTACTTTTCTCATTCTCTCTCTCTCTCTCTCTCTCTCTCTCTGTCATTTATTTTTCCCTCACTTCTCTCTCTCTCTTTCTCTCATCTGTTTTATTTTCTCTCTCTCATCTGTTTCTCTCTCTATTTCTCAATCTCTCTCTCTCTCTCAACAATTTTTTTTCTCTCTCACTTATTTCCCTCTCTCATATATTCCTCCTTCTCCCTCACCTATTTCTCAATCCCTCTCTCTCCCCGCTATTTCTCTCTCTCCCCGCTATTCCCTCTCCCTCTCCCTCCCTCTCTCTCTCTCTTTCTTTCCCCAACGCACACATAACTCACAATTCATAACAATACATCAGTAAGAATGTGAGACAAGCCGAGCGGTGATGGATTACCTGAACTGACAATTTCGCCTTCACACCGCTGAACGTCTCAAGAACACACACACACATAGCGTGGATCAATGGCAAAGCCGTGACTTGCAAAGTGCGAGGAAACGCGAGGGGGGGAGGGGGGGAGGGAGGGAGGGGGGAAGAGTGAGCGCTTGCAAATGGTAAGAGACAATGTAACAGAGTGTGTGAGAGTGAGTGAGTGAGTGAGTGAGAGAGATAGTGAGTGAGTGTGAGTGTAAGTGAGA